>NC_057690.1:8877023-8899523 GCF_014466175.1 Vespula pensylvanica | reverse complement strand
AGAAAAATGTTTCTAGAAAATGTTAAAAATGTATCTTTGGCTCCCCCTTCTTCCCCATCCACCTCTAAAACCCGCCTGAATGCTTTTGCTGCTCCTTTAACCCATGCTTTCTTTCTTTTCTTCCTTTTCTTTTTTCTTTTAATCTTAATTTTTTTTTTTCTTCTTTTCTTCCTTGTTAATAATGATCTGCATTCTCGTGTACGCTGGAACAGAAAGAGTGAAAAATATTAATTATTTATTAATTATTTAATTAAGATCAATTATATATATCACGAATTAAAGAGTATCACGTAGGCATTAAAAAATTAAAACAAAAAAGATAATAACTTTGAGATGAGGATTCTTCAATTTTAAGAAATTATGATTCGGAAGTACTTTAATATAGTTAAAAGTTAAATAGTAATATTTAAGTATAAAAGATGAATAGTATAACAACATTACATTAAATATTATTTTTTTGTTATATTATTAAAAATTGTTAATTGTACGTGTTAGACTATTCAGTCTATACGTTTATTTACAAACTTTTAGAAATGATGATTAAGAAAAGTACATGGTTAATTTATTTAGTACAGTTAAAAGTTTAGGAGAAGCGAATAGAGGATGAATAATATAATAAAAATATATATTATCATACAAATAATTTTGTTATTTAAAATTATTAACATTTTTAATTCGTTTAATTATTCACCCTTTATATTACAAGTATAGTTAATTATAGCGTAAAGTGTTGCATATAGAATAGAATTATTAGCAAGTAACAGCAATTTTTTATCTTTCTTCTTTTCAGTTCAAGACTGATTGCATGATTTGAGATAGATTTATTTTTTACGTTCACTTACAAATATATTTAATTAATAGCATAACACAATTGACGACGTTAAAGTGTTACATTATATAACAGAATTACTAGCAAGTTATATCAATTTCTTTTTTGTTTCTTTTCTTTTGTTCAAAAATTTTGTCAAGATTTGAAATAGATTTGTTTATAGATTCAATATTATATTTTAATCAATGTTATTTACATGCAAAGTATAACACACACACACATATATATATACATATATATATACAAAAAAAATTATTTGCAAGCTATATCAATTTTTTTTTTCTTTCATTGGAGAATTATATCAAAATATATTTATGGATTTAGTATTGTGTATTTTAATCGGTGTTATTTTTATAAGCATCAGCAAATTCACAGATGGTTTGTCGACGAAGCAGCAGAAGAAACGCGAGAACGTTGGCATGGAAGAGAGACGTTTTTCAATAAGTTTCCAAAAAAGCAGAGGTTTTCACAGGTAGCCGACGATATGCGAGTCCCTTTGTAGGATGATTAGTGATTCCTTGTTACATCCAAAGTAGAACAACAAAATCACTAGTCTTCCATACAACGGAGCTCTTACTTTCTTTCTTTCTATTCCTGTCGATTTATAACGTTGAGAAGAAGATATAGCGTTGCCTCTATAGAGAGAATTTCCTTCGCGTCTCCATGTTTCTTTCACCTTTGACATCACCTCACCCACTTTTCCCTCTCTATTCCTCTCTTTCTCGCACACGTATGAATTACGTATGAATTAGTCAGTATGTCGTGTTAGTTTCTTGATACAAGTCATTCAAGCGGAAAATGTTATTTGGCTGGCATAAAGACGTAAAAATTGTTATTACAATGAATCGATATGTTAGAGACATTTAAATAGCGATGAGTTATAGCGAGCTACTGTATGACTATATTATAATATATACATACATATATATATATATATATATATACATATACAATGTATGTATATATACAAAGAACATAATATTTATATTACATATTCATATAACCTTCCTGTAAGACTTCTTGCATAGATCTACATTTTTGTTAATATTATAATTAAACATATGACATAATCATTGAGTACATTATAATTACATAGTGTAAAAATCAATATAAAGTATATACGTTGTTCTCTTGTAACGTTTCATGTATCAATGAATAGTACTCCGAGATAGATAGGATTTCGAGGAACATAGGAGAGAAGCACAAAATCGTTTAAAGATTACTCGAATAAACGATCAATTTTAGTTCCTCGATAATTACCTCTGTTGTAGAAGGTACTGAGCCATCTGTATCTGACTGGGTAAGCCGATTATCGTGATAATCCGGTCATTACTACCAGGTAATGGCTCGTCTATGGTGATCGAGGCGCCACTGTCCGATCTGATTTTCCTGATTCTTGCTCCGCCCTTACCAATTATTGCGCCTGCGAGCTAAAATTAAAAACGGATGACGATGTAACAACTGCTTTCTCGTGTTAAACATAGCTTTGACGATAATTCATTAGCTAAGAAACATTGATTAATCGTTTATATGCAGTATACTGAAGTGACATTAACTTACATCCTTAGGGATGGTGACTTGAGTACTGGTCTTGCTTCCACTCATATTGTTTTGATTTCCCTGATTGTTTCCACTCATTGATGGACCACTCATTCCTGAGTTACCAGCACCGCTTAAACCGTTTGGTGCACCACCACCTTGCATACCCCAACCATCCCCTATAATATGATAAAATCATGATGAATTCATCAAAGAACTGTTCAACATTTTGTTTTTTTTTTTAATAAACTTTCTTTCAGTAATATCTGATGAAACGTTGTTTGCGTTGTTTTGTTGAACATAAAAAAACGTTCTACGTGAAACGTAATTATTAATTTACATTTGGAGGCAAGACTCTTTACCATTGTAATTTCCAGTGGCGTAAGGTGGCGGACCAGCCCTATTTCCAGCATAACCAGCATTCCTTCCACCGTCGTATCCACCACCACCGTTACCAGCACCACCTCCAGCAGCTCTCGAGTTACCAGCATATCCACGATCTATCGGACCACCCGTCATTCCGCCACCACCTGCTCCTCCACCAGCTCCTCCACGAGGTCCACTTCTTGATGTTGGAAATGCACGATTTATATCATCGCCAGTACTACGACTGTCTCGTCTAGGTAGCATTCCACCACCTCCACCTCCGCCACCGCCACCTCCTCCACCGCCACCGCCACCACCACCTCCTCCACCACCACCTCCTCCTCCACGGCCTCCTGGACCAAAACCACCGCCTCTTCCTTGGCCGCCATCTCCACTTCCATAACCACCATATTCGTCTGCATAATAATCATCGAAATTGTGAGGATCGTATGGATTATTCACCCCTTTCAACGGCGACTGCAAAAATGAAGAAACTTTGCTTAAATTTTGCAACAAAAAATCGGCTGTGAAATAATTAGAACATGTGACGAAAATAAAATATGTATGTGTGTTCTCATTCATTTTTATTCCATGAGAAGACACTTTTTTTTATTTACCGTTTTAATGGTAGCGCTCAACTCGCGGATACATTCTATGCACGTCGTTGGTTTCCCGCAGATGCTGATCAAGCGATCCGTACTGCGTGGGCAGCAGTTGGAGTAGATCTTGATTCTAGCTCCAGTTTTCTGCAACATGAGCAAATTATGATTTATTATGACGAGCACATTATTATATGTGAGATAGTACAATCATGGTATATAATCGATATCAAGAAAAAAAAATTACCATTTTTCATTTCCTCTTTTTTTTTTTCTTTTCTTTAAATACTATTTTAACTTGATCGATATAGAAATGAATTTTTATATTTTGTCATGTCAATAAAATGACAGACGTCATACGTCATATCAAAATAGTCGTTGCTGAACATAAGTTATTCATATCGATATTATTACAAACAGATTGCAAATGCTATGTATCTTTATATACTTTTTCTAATTATATTTATACAAAATATGTGAACAAAAAATAGGGAAACTTAACCTAAAAAAACGTGAAGACCAGTTCAACCTGATTTTCAACAAGTTAACCAGATCTTTATTTGACAAAATGGCAAAGGTTATGAAACTTTTATAAAAATAATTATTGATAAAGATAACCTGTCGATCTTGAACTTATTATCGATAGTGAATAATCTATATGTTGATATGTGTCTCTCAATTATATTTATTCTAAATATGTAAAAACAAAAAGTAGAAAAAATTAATTAAAGTAAAAATTAATTCTAATCTATAAAATGGAATACATTGTGAGACATCAAAATAGTTGTTGTAGAAGATAATCTATTGATATTGAAATTATTACGTACTAATAGTTAAGAACGCTATATGGGCCTGTACACGCTTTTTCTAATATTTATACAAAATACGTGAAAAAAAAAAGATCTAATTAACCTAAAAAGCGTGAAGACTAATTTAAGTTGATCGATGTAGAAATTAATTCTTATCTTTTATCATATTGACAAATTGGCAAACACCATAAGACATATCAAAATAGTCGTTACTGAAGAAAACCTAACCTATTGATGTTGAAATTATTACAGATCGATCGTTGACAACCAGACATCAACGAAGAGGACAGGGAGGAAGAGGGCTTATATGTGTTCGTTGTAGGTTTGATTCGATCTGACACATAACGTTGGCTCGAAACGTTGAGAGAAAAGCAATCTAATCCGTTCGGATACTCATGTCACTGTGGAAATGCTCCACATTGTGTTGAAATCATACCGTTTAATTACATAGATCAAAGCGCCGCCATTAACACCCTTCTATTATTTTTCGTTTTTTTCCTCCTGCTCTCTCTCTCTCTCTCTCTCTCTCTCTCTCTCTCTCTCTCTCTCTCTCTCTCTCTCTCTTTCTCTCTCTTTCCCCTCTTTCTCTTTTACTCATGCTTTTGATCCAACAATCCACTAGCTCTACTTCCTCAATGACAAAAGACTCACGATATGTTGCCATTCTATTGTACGATATCGTTAAAAAGTCCGACGCCATTTTTTATACATAACGTATACGATTAAATTAAGTATCATTCGAATATAATTAAATTTG
This sequence comes from Vespula pensylvanica, assembly GCF_014466175.1. Lineage (NCBI taxonomy): Eukaryota > Metazoa > Arthropoda > Insecta > Hymenoptera > Vespidae > Vespula > Vespula pensylvanica. The sequence continues at coordinate 8,894,624 of NC_057690.1, read as the reverse complement.
AGATTCATTAACATTCAACTCACAAAAAATTTAACAACAAATTTTAATAACATTGAGAAATTTCAATTGAGAATTAAAATAATTCATATTAATCATTAATCTATTTTTCTGTGTACGAATTAATGTGATATATATATATATATATATATATATATATATATATATATATATACACACACACACACATAGAAAAAATATTCTAAATGAATAAATTAATTAATTATATAAATAAAAATATGAATTTTTAATAGTTTTGTATATGAATTAATGACATATTCGAGTACTATATATGTACATAAAGAAATCTTTAATGAATAATATTTCATGAATGTATTTCATTCGTCAATTTTTTATTTCGACGATAGATAGAATAACAATAATTTTATTGATCGTTCGTCTGTAAAAGAAAGTCAAGAGAGAAGGAAGAAAGATTTATCGATATGGGATGTTGGATGAAAGATTTTCTACGTATGAGATATCGTGAGATACCTATTTCCACGATATGGGGATGAGAAGGACTTGGAATCCCGTGGGAAACGCTTTAGAAACTTCTGCTCGTTCTGGATACTTTCACATTGAGTTTAGCCTTCCACTTTTTCCTCCTCATTCTCATCTTCCTCTTGCTCCTTTTCAAAACCCTTCTGACATCGTTCTGATATTGAATTTCTATGAAGTAAATGCTAATCCATCCCTTTAGTTTTTCTCAAAAGACAAACTGGTATAATAACGATTTGTAATAAAAACAATAAATAAATAAATAAATAATAAAAGAATAAGAAAAAAGAAAGAAGACAAAATTCTCATTAGATTCCTCGAATTATGACAAAAAAAGAAAGAAAACAAAACTTACTAAAAGACTCGAGACTTCTAGCTATTAAAAAAATGAATTTTTATGGATTAAAACTAATCTAATAATAAATGATAATAATTATTTAATATAGAACATATTTAAATTAAATTTAAAATGAATTTTGTAGTTGAAAAATTAAAAAAAAAAATAAATTAACTGCGAATACTCTAATAAAATATTGATCTTTCTAATTACTAAAAAAATCGAATATTTGCGAATTAAAATTAATAAAAGTAAATAATATTTCAATAAATTTAAAATGAATTAAAGTGAGTCAAATATTTAAAAAAAAAAAAAAAGAAAGAAATGAGAGACCTAAACGATTTCGAAAGTTTTTACTATAATAATAATAATTTTTTTTTTTCTTAGAACTTTGACCTATCAAAGAATAAAGATAATTGAATTTTATTTTTGTTTACGACATATTCCAGTCGTATAATATGTATGTACTTATATGGAAATTGAACGGTGTGATCCATGCGGAAGGCACATGGCGACACTTGCCTATTCTGTGCAAATGATTATAAATTTTGATGAGTTCGCAGTTCACAGCTGTTTCAATGCTAAAGTAAGATTGGAAAAAAAAGAAAAGAAAATATTCTGCGACAAAACTTACTGCGACAGTCGTGTCGGAGTAACCATAACAGAAAAAGCTGAGTGATCAAGACTCTGACGGTGAAGAAATAATAACAAAAGAAGAAAAAAAGAAAAAAGAAAAGAGAGAAGAAGAAAAGAAGCATTGTTCGCGATTTACAGATCTTTATTCTTTAAATTATTTTGCGAGAATTTTCATCGAGAATTGGAATTGGATTTCGTAATTATTACGTTATAATCACAGGTGAGACTCATTAGTTCGCTATGTTATTTATCGTTCTCATTAATCACGTTTCGACAGATAGGTAAATAAAAGAGTTAAAAAGAAAGAAAAAAGTATACAGAACCAGAAATGATTTTGTTATTATTTAAAATCTATGGTAATTATTCACTCTTCATTTCCAATGAGTATGATACAGAAATTACGTTATATTGAATTTATTATTTTGATAGCGTGAAAAGATAAAATGCGTATCGCATTTGTATATTTTTTGATAAATCTTCAAGGTAAAATATTTCTGCGAATTTAGATAAAAAACTTTGATGGAAAAAAAAAGAAAAAAAGAAGACTATGTAACGTTTTTTAATCCGATTGATAGATCGATACACTTTTATTGAATCATATATATATATATATATATATATATATATATATATATATTCAAATAATTATCTTAAACAATTTCTATTTATTGTCATTGATTTATAACGAAAAGAGGAAGATGATAGAAAGGAGAAAAATGATATTCGATGGAAAAATTATTTCTAAAATGCAATACAAAGAAAAGAAAAAGAAAAGTGATACGTAAAGGATCTCAGAAAATTGAAGTGAACAAAAGTGGTTAAAAAATATTTAGAACAAAAGTCTTTTAACTTTTTTTTTCACATAGAATACGTTGCAATCGTGCTCTAATAAAAAAAAAAATAAAAATAAAAGAGACAGAGGAAAGAAAGTAGACTTTGAAATGATCTTAAAAGCTTTCAATAAATAAAAACAATATATATCATTAATATTATTACCTTCACGAAATCGGATAATTTGTCTGAATGATTTTTTCTCAAAAATATCGTCTTTTCGAGATATAAAATATGTAAAGCTTCATTTTAAACACCCGGTATATAATGTGTGGACGAGAATGAGTGAAACGAATGTCAAGGTGCGAGGTCACGTTTCTTGCTTATATTTCCTCTATCCTTTTCTCTTTTATACATACATATATACATGGATACATATACATATATATATATGTATACATATATATATACACAAATATATATATAACACACACATATATATATTTTTTGTCCTTTTCTACTTCTTTATGATACGAGTGGTGCCTACTTTCCCTTTCAAAGTCCGTCGCACGATCTGATCAAAACGTGTTCGAGAATAGATCATTGCCGAGTAGCGATGGGACTAATTCGATTTTCTAGCGTTCGAAATCTAGATCAAGAGCAAACAAAACTTTTTCGTGGTATAACTATAAATGAACAAACGTTTATATGTTACAAAAGTAAACAAGTGTAACAATTGCAAAAACAGCAACAATAACGACAATAATAATAATGATAATAATAATAACAACAATAACGAAAATAGCAACAATAATAACAACAACAACAACAATAATAAATATGAATTTAATAAGAATGAAACATTTTGGAATTTAGAAATTTTAAAAAAGAAAAAAAGGAAAGAAAAGAAAAAGATTATTATTTTTGTGATATATATATATATATATATATATATATATATCACAAAAAGTCTAATATTAAATTGAAAAAAGTTATATAAAAAAGTAATTTATATATAACAAAAATTACATAATATATTCTTATCAATAAATAACTGTTATCTAATATTTAATAATCACACACACAACCAAACATAAAGAACTATAAATGTCATAACTATCATATGTTTGCTATGATATATGTTACATTTGCTAGAGTATTATTCCCATCGCTAGTCTTCCAATGCTAATCTCTACGAGACCATCGTGAATTCTTTCTAGATTCGATACAAATCATACCTTCTATTCCTTTTGTATCCTTACATCGCGTCATGAGTATAAGAATCCAATAAATAAACAGCAGACTGATCGGGGTCGAAAATAAAAAGAGAAATACCAAAAAAAAGAAGAAACAAAACGAGAAGAAAAAAATATATTTAAGCAAAATCTAACGCTAGAAATAAATTGCAAAATTAAATTCATCCATCTGATTATCTATCCACTTATTTCGTATTGAACTTAGATTCTAATAAGAGATTAGCCAACAAAAATAAAATCAAAGTAATACAAAAAAAAATAAAAATGAAAGAAATTTTTATTCATTAATTATGTCACTTCTTTTTTATTATCTTGCAATTAAATTCTAATTAGAAATTATCGGACAAAATTGAAAAAATAAAGAAAAAAAATGAAATCATCGATATTACATATTTTTTATTTATTTATTTTTTTACTTTCTTATCACCATTGATACCGTTAATAATTCTAATTTTAACTTGTGCAGGTCCAAAAAAAAAATACATAAACAAGTAAATAAAAAGTGATAAGTGAAATTCGTGTAAATCTAAAAATCATGGCGAACGTTTACACAAGAGACGAGGTAGCACGTCACAATAAAGAAGAAGACTTATGGTTGGTGATGCATGGTGGAGTTTACGATCTAACAGATTTTGTAAAGAAACATCCTGGCGGAGAGGAAGTATTGATCAACTTGGCCGGACAAGATGGTACCGTGTGCTTCAATGACATCGGACACAGCGGGGAAGCCATATTGCTTAAGGAGACTTTCAAAATAGGCGAGATAGCGAACGATAATAATGCTACAACCACCATCTCGACCTCCGATCCGATTCAAGGTACTATCATTAAAGAAAATTCCAATTTTAAATCAATAGGCATCTGAAAGATCAAAAACAAAAGATATTTTCTTTTGATCTTTTGATTAAATGATGGCGTCTTTGTAAAAGCGTTTTTTTCAACGAGATATTTTATATGCTAATCCTTTGTATACTTTATGAAAAGAATTTCTTTTGAAAATCAAAATAATTCTTCTCGAATAGAAACAACTATTTTTGACAAAGAAAATAAATAGTTCTTCGAAGATGAAACAAATTTGTTCAAATAGAGAAAAAGTATTTTTTATAATTAAGAAGAATTTTTTTTTCTTTTTTTTTTTCTTTAAATACAAAGAACACTTTTTCATCGTCTTTATTAAAGATGAAAAATGAAAAAAATATTACAACGATTATATTTGTTTTCATGAGGAAATGTATATTTAAAAAAACGAGAATATTTATTTTATTTTTAAGAAACGTAATCTTTTTTTCCTTTTTTTCTATATTTAAAATAATATAAATAATCTATGGAAATATTATTCTAAAATGAGATACATAACAAAATTTCTTTGTACTTGTATTTTTTTTCTTTTTTTTTTCCATTTTCAAATTTTAGAAGCAGCAAAAGCAACTATCACAACAGATGATGACAATTGGGAATATCAGGAAGTGAAAAAAGAGAAAAACAGGACATCATCGTTTGCAGTTGCTGCAGGTGTTCTTATCTACGCCATCTTATTGTATTATTATTTTTTTTAGCAGGATTAAAAACAGCAGAGGATTACTACACATATAACTTTCAATTCTGTATGTATTGTGAAATCAATGATATAAACATTAAGATATAGATTATATATAAAAATAATATGGCGATATTACTTTGTAATATAATGTAGAAAATTTTGTTTCCTTATGATATATATATATATATATATATATATATAATATATATATACATATATAAGTGTGTGTGAAGAAAATAATTTGTGGGTAAACAAGTTCTCTATCCCTTCTACTCGATTTATTATCTTTTTTTTTTTAAATAATTATCAAAAGATTAAATGGACCTTGGTCAAAAGACAGCTAGTTATCTCCATTTTTTCTTTTTTTTTGTACTTTGAGCGATGGTGACAAAGCTAATATTGAATATTGAATTCTTTTTAAGTATGCAAGCACTCTCTCTCTCTCTCTCTCTCTCTCTCTCTCTCTCTCTCTCTCTCTCTCTCTCTCTCTCTCTCTCTCTCTCTCTCTCTGCTACGTATTATAAAAGAAGATATACGTATACGTATATGAGGATATACGAGCTCATACACGTTTCTGGACGCATGCGCACACACACGTATATATAACTAAACATAAACACATACGTACATATATACGGACACGTATCGCTCATACACGTCAATGACTAAGCATTTTTCGAAAACATTTGTAATAACCATAACGATAAATGTAATCGGTACTAAATATTGCATATACTTGATAGCAATGATTGTTGCGTACGTCTTACATATTTTATTTTAATTTATGAATCTCCCTCCTTATTATACTTGAAAAATTTTAGTTTAATTATAATCCGTAAATAATAATTACGAACGTTACGATCCAATTGATATACATACGTAATCCTAATCGGAAATATACATGTAGATATTTATTCAGTAGATATGATTATTTTACAAAATTCCAAGAAAACAATATTTTCACTGATTTTAATCGTACGTCGGTTTAAAATGTCGGAAATTGTATTTGAAAATGTTTAGTCATTCACAAGATTATAAAAAACGATGTGGAATCAATCGATAAACGAAAGATAAATATCTCAATTTAGAAATTTTTTTCGACGAAAAATATATAAAAAAGAAAAAACGAAGAAAAAAAGAAAATTTTAAGTTGTGTTTCCATCTCCCGTACCCCTTCCCTCCCTACGTCTACAAACACGCGTATGCGAGAACACTAATTTCAAAGATAAATTTTGAAAACGATAATTCTTTTCGATCTAACGTTTTAAAATCTTTTAATTTGATCTAATCAGTGACAAAAAAAATCCCAACTTTAATACAGAATGTGTGTATATGTGTGCATATATTTATATATAAATATATGTATATATATATATATTTATACATACATACAATATGTGTGTGCCCAAGCACGTGTATAGAAAAAAAAAATAAAAATAAAAATAAAAAAAAAATAAATAAAATCGAAAATGTCGACACTTTTCTCTTTCCTTATAAATAATACATATATAAACATTCTCATTCCTTATATACATATATCATTTGGTTTAGATTCGTCTCTTCTCTAAAAAAGGATGATGAATCTCGAAGGAGTTGAAAAAATTATCATCAGGGTCGTATTCGTTCATCGCTTGCTACTCGTTTGAAAGGAGATAAACACGAAGCGGGAAGAGATTGGTGGGGTCGCATAACCGATTGAGAGAGCGAGAGAGCGAGCGAGCGAACGAGAGAAAGATAGAGAGAGAGAGAGTGATCGAGATAAGAGGTAGAGGAAGGGGAAAGGGAAGGATAAAGCTCATCGGACGTCGGCCTGTTATTTTATATCGGCAGTGCTTCTGCGAGTGCGGTTGTGCGAGGTGAGACGACTCTCTTCTCTCTCTCTCTCTCTCTCTCTCTCTCTCTCTCTCTCTCTCTCTCTCTTTCTCTCTATTTCTATCTCTGTAGTGACTTTCGAATATAAACATACAAGATATTTTATGGACTTATTTTGTGTATCGACAGTGCGTCTCTATCTCTGTTACTCTCTTACTCTCTCCTTATTTCAATCGCTCCTTTGTTATATCGTTGAATCCTGTTGCCCTTTCACTTTGTCTTCCTCCTGATGCACATCGGAATTTCAAGGACACAACCATAAGAGCAGCAGTAGTAGCAGTAACAACAACAACACAACACAACACAACGACGACGACGACGACGACGACGACGACGACAATAATAGCAGCAATAGCAGTAACAGGATATAACAAAAGTGATTATTGAAGTGACGAGGAAGATAAAAAAAAAGAAAAAGATAAATTCAAAAAGTAAAAAGGAAAGAAAAAGGACGAGAAACAAGAGAAAAGAGAGAGAACTAGTAAGGAACAGGTACAGGTTCTCCTACAAATTTGTTTTTCCTTTTTTATTTAATTTTATTTTTTTTTCGGTTGGTACGTCACTCCTTTGATTTTATTGAATTTAGAAAACTATGAATTAACTCTAAACGTTTTCGAGTGTTCACGTTATTTTTAATGAAATAGTTATTATCGGTGACATTGATATCCTGAATCTTTCCGCTACGGCCTACATTTTGTTTCCTATCATTGACATTTTCAACGATTGGTTTCATTGGATGAATCGAAGAAGTCCACGAAACGCAAAACTACCGAGTAGAATTTGTTCAGTATCTAATGAAATTTAACTTCTGAGAGAATTTTATTGATTATTTTATTGATTTATTGACGGTTAATCGGATGCTTTTAAAAAAGATCAATTTTTGCGAAGATGAGAATGTCGTCGGTATAATGTAACAAAACAAAAAAGAAAAAGAGGAGAAGAAGCTAATATTACATCAAAAGAATTCAATCACTGTTTTTAATTATATCTCATTAGTATATTGTTTATACGATACTCAGGAGATAACAATTATGAATAGAAAAAAAAAAAAACGTAAAAGAAAACAGAAAAAGGATATATTCTCCTTCCTTTTTACTTTATATATAATGACATTGTAGATTTCGATTACGTAACTTCGAATGGAGAAGTTGAGAGTTTCATTAATAGTATATTATATCTTTGAGAACCACTGGGGTTTTATATCTCTCGTTATACAGTTAAGTGTACACACGACCGTTGTAATCATACATTAAAGTTTCTTGCGGAAAACAGAACAAATGTTCTCGTAACAGAAATTCGTCGATAATTTTAATCTCATGTACATTCCTTCTTTTTCATTATTTATTTATTTATTTATGTATTTATTCTTCCTATTTTTTAAAAATAAACGCCATGACGTTGAACAATAATGCCGACTTTTCGGCTTAACAGATCGATTTATTTTCGAAAAATCTTATACGATTTTTGTTCGATTTTTGATTCATTTTTTTGAAATGGATAAAGTTCATGTCAAAAATTATAATATCAGTTTTCTAATCTAATCTTTATGTAAGATTACGTTAAAGGACTTTGATAAATATCGTTAGAATGATATATAATTTTTCAGATTCAGTAACAGTGTAGTGCAAGCAACAGTGTGAGTGTTATATGAACACGGCAAATTGTATTTTATCTTTCTCTTTCTTTTTTTCCTTTTTTTTCTTCTGTTCTTTTTATTACGAAGTTATATAATTATGGTTTATCTGTAATGATAACAAATTTGTTATCTTTTCATTAGTTTTTTCATCAGAATACCTCATGAGGTTGACTAGCACATTGTTGTGTTCATTCATTTTTTCTTGTTTGTTTTTCCTTTCGTTTTCTTTTTTACGATAAAATTATGCAATTGCGTTTTATCTTTTTAACGAAGAAATAAATTTTGCCTTTTCTTGATTTAGTTTGACCTTACAAATCTCATGATATTTTATCTACGCCTACCCTCACTTTTAAATGATCATAATATTTCGAAGAGATCTCCTTTGTTATTTTCGCGACTACTGTTTCCTTGAAAAGTTATTACGAAATAGAAAAGAAAAGAAAAAATTGATTTTTTTTTAACATCACCACGTTTGAAAAGAAGCAATTATAGTTAGACGCAATATTTCAATCTTTGGTTATGTACAAAGAGAATGACTATGCAAGATCACGACAATATGATGTCTAAACGAGAATACGTTTTTCTGTGTCACAATTATTCAGCCAGTAAGAAAAATCGATTTTGAAAAGGAAAGAACGTTCTAGAATAACGTTGATTAATCATTATATTAGATTAGGTTGATGTAACGATGTGATCATGGTTAATGGTTATGATCTTCTTTTGTCTTTTTTTGTTAACGCACTTTAATGGGTTTATCTATCGTTAGTAGTATTATTCATTCGTTAAAACACCATATATGTTAACTTTTTTCACGTTATTGGAACGACGTATTATAATATTCGAAATGATGTAAATTTTCTGTGAAAGATCTTTGGTTTATTTTTTTATTTTATTTTTTTGTTATTGTATTTTAAAATATCTAATACAGAAAGATTTCATTGGTCCTTGACCCTTAAGTCGATGATTCTCTCAAGTATCTTGAAATAAAGACATGAGATTTATCTTCGTGTGAATCGTTAAAAGAGAAACCGGCTTCGTCTCAAGGACAACAGTCTGTTACCATAGTAATACTTCTTTCTTTCTCTTTCTCTCTCTATCTCTCTCTACTTTTTTCTTTCTACATACGAATCGACGGTCATTGCAAAAATCCTTGAACTTACATTATATTCTCTTTTTCTCCGTTATTATACTTTTCTCATTCTCATTTTTAATTCTATAATATACAACTAGTAATGGTAGTGGAGAAGGAGGAGAAGGAAAGGCGGCGGACATTTTGTTGGTATTTTTATTTTTTATTCATTAAAAAAGTTATTTAAAAAAAAATTTTCGAGCAAAAGAAAAATAAAAAAAGAATATGATTTTATTTATTTTAAGCACTTATTAATTTTATAAATTATCGCAACATCCTTGTTATTTAATAATCTTTAAGAGAAAAGAAAAGAAAGGATAAAATATAAAAGAAGGATAAATGTCAAGTTGATCGAGTTCGTATCAGTATATTCTCGGAACACATGATGCATATTAGATAGACAAGGTCATGAATTATACTTGAGAAGAACACGAGGCGAACACGTGTCTCGTTTGTAGGAAAATGATTCAGTAGATAGACAGAGAGATAGAGATAGATAGATAGATAGATAGATAGATAGATAGAGAGAGAGAGAGAGAGAGAGAGAGAGAGAGAGAGAGAAAGAGAGAGTTAAATTGCATTCACGTCTCACATACATTTGTCTATATTCGTAATCTACTACCGACAAGTCGGTATATTTCTTATTTCCCGCCATTTTGAATCGAATATTATTATTCCAATATTGTCTAATACAATTCGATCCTTTATTAATTTGAATTTCGTTTATTATGTATACCTTTCAAAATTTTCTTTTCAACGACGATAAGATTTTTATATAATATGTATCATTTAATTGGTTTATTGTCTTTCACTTTATTACTTTCGGTCTTATATTACTTTCACTTGTAACCTCAAAATTGTTTTCGATTGATAATATAATCAAGACGATATCGTATTTTTGATAATGTCAATAATTTTTGTTTTTTATTTTCATACATATATTTAGAATTTGTGCTCTGATTTCATCATTTATTAAATTTTACGCTGCAAACAGTTTATAAAAATATACGTGCGTGAAAGTCGTTAAAAAATTGACACTTGGATACAAAGAACATGTATTAATTTATAATATATTACGAATGAATTTTATCAATCAAGGAAATAAAAAAGGAATTTTTAACTAATATAATGATAAATCGTTTGCAGATCGCGAGGCTAAAAGAAACAACGTGTTTTAAAAATCGAAAAAAGAAAGATGGTGCAATTAAAAAAGTATACCAAAGACGAGATACAGAGGACAAAGGCTGCCGGAAAAGTAGTAATAATTCTACACGATAAGGTCTACGATGTCACAGAATTTTTGAATGAACATCCAGGTGGTGAAGAGATTCTTATCGATCATGCAGGAAAAGACGGTACAGAAAATTTCAACGATGTCGGCCATTCCCAAGATGCTCTTGATCTAATGAATAAATATAAGATAGGCGAACTCGTAGAATCAGAAAGAACTAATAAGCCTTTAAAAAAAGGTTGGGTCGCTGGTTATAATAACAAACAACCGGAAAAGGAAAAATACGTTAAGGGACCAGGGGCGCCATTTTATACCTTAATCGCCGCCATTATGCTTTTAGCCGCCATTGTATTTTACAATATGTCATGATTATCGTAAGATAAAGATGATAACGATTAATTAATATCATCATCATCATCATCATCACCATCATCATCGTCATCCTGATTATCATCACATCGTGTTTTAGAGATTTATGTTTGTAAAAAGAATAAGAAATTAAAATAATAAAAAATGAATAAATACATAAATAAAACAAAATAATTTTAGCATGTTTTTGACTTCAAGGATTCTACATTGCTGCGATTAAAAAAAAATCATTTTAAAAGAGATTGTATAAACATACGAGCGCACATACTACACACATAGAACCCTTTTTTAAAATTGTTTTCGTATCACTTGTAATTAATAGTATACGAACGTATTATATTTATACGTATAAGTAGAAAAAGAGATAATTTACAATGAATATATATAAGCGTGAGTTAGTTTTTTCTTTCTTCTTTTTTCCCCCCTTTTGTTTTGTTAATAATTATTCTTTAATAATTCTTTAATTATCATTAGCTGTAATAATAATTATTCTTTAATTAATTACTTACAAGTTTATTTTTTTTGTTTGTTGTCAAATCTAATAAAAGTACTTATTCTTTATATGATAAAAAAAGGAAGACATAAAACAAAAAAAAAGAAAGAAAAAGAAAAGAAATAACAAAGCTGCGAATGGAGATTAAATAAAAAAAAACAAAAGAAAAAAGAGAAAATATATAAAATTTTCTACAGAGTATTTTTTGATATATCGAATATTCACTAAAAAGTCATTGCAATATTGATTAGAATATTAATTAGATACATGCATAGATTGTAAGAAATAAATCTGTTATTATAAAAAATGACGATTGAACAGTTTTACGAGCTAGCTTTATTACATAAAACGAGTATGTTATTTATCATCTCATCCATTAAAATTACACGATAGGATGCCTTTTGTTTCTCCCTCTCTTTCCTTCTTTCAAAAAGTATCATCCTTCTTACGTACATGATGCATAAATACACACGCGCGTATATACATAAATACGTACATACGTATAAACATATATATATATATATATATATATATATATATATATATTATACGTTATATATTCTATTCTTTATTATATATTATATTATATATATTCATATAATATATAATATATTATATATAATATATAACATAGTATATATATATATATATTTACTCCATATACAATATAAATGTGGTAAGTCACTAGAAGACAAAGAGAACAAAAAAAGAAGCGAAGTTGAAAACGTTCAATAATTTAGAAAAAAGATTTCTTACCGCACGTGCTCGATAAAACGACATATAACTAATTGATGTATGTGTGTATGTGTGTACATGCGCGCACGCGTGTTGGTGTGAGAGAGAGAGAAAGAGAAGGAGAAATTGGACGTATGTACGTTAACGAAGACGAACGGTCCCTCGTCGTAGCTAGCCAAGTGCACAAATTTAACAACCAACAGGGAGTTCGAGAAGAAAAAAAAAAGAAGAAAAAAGACTAGTTTGAGAGAAGAGGAATGACGAAATTGTTTCGACGATGAAGAATTCCTTTTGAGATATGTATATGGCGGAAATTTCAAATATTTCGAAGTAGGATTAGATTTAAACGAAATTTTTGAATTTCCCATCTTTTCGTACCAAGAGTAATAAAATTGTACTCGATGATATCTCTCTTTACTTTTTTTTCTTATCAAGTGATCATAACAACGAATAATAAAGTATAAAAAGAAATAATAAGTAAACGAAAAAGAGCAAAAAATCTTTTTTTTAAGAATGCAAAATATTATCAATATATATATTTGGAATGTAAAAATTCGTATAGAACTTTTCCATTTTTTCATTAAATTTGAAAATTATTACACAATATCTTGATATTTTTTTTATCAAAATAATGTAATAATAATAAAAACATAATCGAGATAAGAAAAACTAATGAAGTATTTATCAAAAAAAAAAAAAAAAAAAAAAAAAAAAAAAAAAAAAAAAAAAAAAGAAAAGAAAAGAAAAAAAAATAGAAATAAAAATCGTTCTCTTTTTTTCAAAAACAATACAAATTATTAGCATCTTTTAAAAAATATTGACAAGAGTTATAAAAAAGTTATAAAAATATTGTCTAGCGTTAATACAATAACGATGAAATGTGAACAATTTATTACTCTCTTTTACTCGATGTATTACTCGATATAACTAAATTTTTGTTTATTTTTTTATTGTTTATTATTACTATTATTTTAATTATTATTATTATTGTTACCGTTGTTGTTATTGGAACGATACTATTGCGAAAGAGAAAAAAGTCAAGTTCGAGAGATCGTTAATTAAAAAAGTGACGAGGTAGGAGATAAGTTGGCAACAAAAAGGGTTCTCTCATCTTCTTCGATTTCTTTCTTTCTTTTTCTTTTATTTCTCTTTTTATTTTTCCTTCTTCTGCTTTTTCTTCTGTTACCTTTGAAATAAGAAGAAATGTAGGATAAAGGAGAAGTTAAAGTATCTCGACTAGTAGTATTGCATTTCTCTCTACTTTCGGATCGAACTGAAGCATACTTCTACTTCTTTTTACCATCTGAAACCCTTTGATTTTATCCGTTCATTTATAAGTCGAAATGCCTTTGTCGACAATGGCAAAATTACGAGGATTGGGCCGAAAGTTTCTAGGTGACTTTTAAAAAATCAATTACTCTTTATCGAGACATTTTAAGCTTGTAGTTTTAATAATTCAGACAAAACGAGAACAAATATTAGCCTAAAGCCTCGAAAGAGAGTATCTAATTGATTTTTAAAATCACCTTGCAACTTTTGATCTCCGTCATATATACATACATACATACATACATACATACATACATACATACATATATATATATATATATATATATATATATATTATATACTGCGTATTTATCACGTTTTACGAATGTCCTATTGAAAATAACTGAATATGGAATACTGACAAACCATGTATATACTATACATTGTATATACACATATTTACGTATATTTTCATGCGCGCGTGTGTGTGATGTATGTATATATACATATTTATATGTATATATATACATATATACACACATATCTACATATACATGCATATACATATACATGTTTATATTATACACATATACATATTTATATCATACACAAACATAAGTGTGTGTGTCTATACATTGCAGCTATATTATCATACAGCTATGAACGACAAAAATGGCTTCCGTTCTATTATTGCTTCGATAGATAATACGTAGTCGATAAGTAATATATATATATATATATATATATATATATATATATATGCATATATGTACTATATATATATGTATATAGTACATATATACATATATGTGTATAAATTATATATTTTATATACAAAAGTGAAAAAGAGAGAAACGGAAATACATATAGGAAAAAAATCTATATATTATTTTGATCAATACAGAATCCATTAAAAGAGGATAATCAAGAAGTACCGATTAATTTTATTTCTCTTTTTTTTTTTATTAACCTTTTAAATAACGTTTAGTATCGTTAAAAAAAAAAGTTCATGAAATTCGATGATCCTATAATTAACTGAAATATATGAAAAATTAATTAGAACTTCAAGATAATTTATTCCAACGAATTCCAAGGAATTCGATTTTTAATCTATCGGGCTTTAAATTTTTTATAGTTTAATAAGTTATACCCGAACTATTATGGAAATTACTATATCGTAATTAAAATATATGACTCAATATATAAGTTTACAAGACAAATAATCGTTCAAAGAACTGACGTAATGTGCCATTTGTACTGACTAAGAAACGTTCAATAATTCGGAAATTATATAATTTCGTAGGAAGTATTTGATTGAAATATTCAAATTAGTTACTTATACAATGTTATAAGCGTAATATACTTATAAAATAGTTACAAATAATATAGATCTTTTTTTTTTGTCAGATTATCGTAAATTTATCGTAAACACTTTAAAGTTCGTGGTCACGACGGAATCATCTTGTACTTTTTTTTTAAGAATGAAAAATAAATCTTGCTTTCATATTATATCGATTCGTTTTTATTGATTTTTTATTTTTTATTTAAAACAGAAGGGAAAAAAATTTTGTTTTCGTATTAATTAATGAGTCACGGGGTATCTAAGATCGTCCTGTCTCATAGGGAACAGGAAGTGAATATGGAAAGCATATGGTATCCGAAGGACAGGAAGGATATGTGGTTTTCCACATGTGTCACGCACTCGGCCGCATCGGTAAACCGCATCCACCCACGCGGAAAGGAAAACGCAAGGAGAGTTAGTTGCACGCGACTCGGCTCGTTCAAACGCGAAGCCCTAAAAGAGGGTATCGCGTCGAGTCTTTTTATTTTTTTCGTCCTTATTTGGTTGTTCTTAATAATAATAATAATAATAAAAAAAATCAATAATAAATAAATAAATATATAAAAAAGTAAAATAAAAAATCAACATATTTAATTTTATAAGAAAGAAATCATATAAAAACGTAAGTACATGCATATATATATATATACACACACACATATATATTTTTTTTTTTAATAAAAAAGAATCGGAACAAAAATATTGATTTTTACAAAAGAAACTATTGTTTTGCGTTTAAAATATTATTTTTCATTTTTATACTTTTTTATTTTTTTATGTAACATTTTTTATCAAAACATACAAGAAAGAAGAAAAAATAAAAAGAAAGGTAAGACTAGATAAGTTTTGATCATCTAAGCTAATAGATGCATAATTAAAATTCTATAAATTTCGAGGTCACGAGATAAGAGGAGAGGGAATTTGAATACGTGAAATACATTTTTATTAGAAAATAAAATAAGAAGAAGCTATGGGTTTTATCAATGGAGGCGTTCAAATATACGAATCGAGTTTATTGTCTTAGATAAGAACAGATAATGGAATAAACAGCTCGTCTAAAATTTAAGTGACTTTGATTGAACGAAAATAGGAATGAATAAATAGCTACATCTATTGTCTTCAAACGAAAAGAAAAGAAACGAGAGAGAGAAAGAGACAAAGAGAGAAAGACAGAGAGAGAGAGAGAGAGAGAGAGAGCACGTTTATTTGTTTAACAAATAAATAGAAAAAAACTTTTATATTAAATATCCATAATGTAGGATATATATATATATATATATATATATATATATATATATTTGCTCTGAATTTATATGTTAGGAAGTTATTGTAGGGAATTTTTCTGAATTATTTAGGTCTGTTGCTAAGTGCTAATAAACGGGTAATACCACGGGTAATAACTTTCTAACATATAAGTCTAGGACATAAGCACGTTTAAGTAGAACATAAATAACATCAATAGGTGCAGTCGAAAATATGGTTTTTTTTCTGGAAAAGAAAATCGGTACATTTTTCTGGTGCACCGATGCACAAAAGTATATAAAATTTTTAAAGTATATAAAATATAAGTAATAAAATTATTTATATATTATCCACCGTCCAACATTTGACTTTGACATATAATATTTTTTTCTATTTTAATTGTTTAGCAGATATAGCCTGTTCCTATTACGTGGAATGGCTTCTGTGTGTGTGTGTGTGTGTGTGTGTATGGATATAAATATATATAATTTTTTTTTCTCTTTTTCGTTTTGAAGAATTTATTTTGAACCAAAAAAAAGAAGAAAAAAAATGAAAATTTTTAAAATATTTAAAACACAAATTACTTTGTGTGTTTGTGTGTGTAAATGTGTATATGTACTTTATATCTATATCTATGCGTGTGCATGTATCAGGTTTATTTTAGTAATGAAAATATTGGAGTAGACGTTTAAATCAATTGTTGTAAAACTTTTTAAAAGATAATTTTTCGGAACAATCAAGAATCAATTTGAAAAAATATACAAGATCGTACAAAATTATATCAACAAATATCAAAAGAAAAAAAAAAGAAGAAGAAAAAGAAAATATAAGTATAAAATTGAGTCCGTATACGTTATCGTTCAGTTTATCTCCTCCCGCTTGACTTCCCGAAGGAAATTGATCCTCAATAGACGATGTCAAGAGTCACCATTAGTGGTGTTTTCAAAGTTTTCGACATCGTTGAGAGAAAAATAGAAAGAGAAAGAAATGAAAAGAAGAAAGCGAGGGAAAAAGCATACTCGGAATAATAGCAGTAGTCGTTGACGTCGCTTCGAAAGTATTTTAACGAGCCCTAGAAAAATCGGAGCTTCTGAGGGATGCTGTGAAGAATGAGGAAAGAGAGAGAAAGAGAAAAAGAAAGAGAAAGAGAGAGAGAGTGAAAGAGGGAAAGGGAGAGAGTGAAAGAGAGAGAGAGATAGAGAAAAGAGAATGAGAGAGAGAGAGAGAGAGAGAGAGAGAGAGAGAGAG
>NC_057690.1:8868005-8876923 GCF_014466175.1 Vespula pensylvanica | reverse complement strand
GAAAAAGAAAGAGAGAGAGAGAGAGAGAGAGAGAGAGATAAATAGAAAAAGAAAGAGAGAGAGAGAGAACGGAAGAAAGAGAAAGAAAGAGTGAAAAAAGGAAGAAAGAAGAGAAAAAAGAAGAAAAAGAAAGAGAAAGAAAAGAAAAAGAGAGTGAAGGAAAGAGAGAAAAATGAGAGAAAGAGAAAGAGAGAGAGAGAGAGAGAGAAGCATGCGTCGACGTTCGCAAAAAAGACGAAACTACCGAGCCAAGCTTACGTCCGCAAAATCGATGAACTACGTCGCTACTTTACGCTCGACTATCTCTCTCTATCTCTTTTTCTCTTCCTTTCTTTCTATTCTTTCTCCCTTAAAAGAGAAAAGAGAAAGAAAGCTATAACCATGACTTTGAAAGTAAAACAAAAGTTTTGGAAGAACAAATAGAAGAAAAGCAATAAACTTGCCCGATGAAATTCTGATTTTTAAATCTTTTTTTGTCATCGTATCATACTTCTACTTTTATTTTTCATTTTATCGTTATCTGAGGATTTATATATCAATAAATATTCAGTAATAATTAATTTGTTAACTTTCTTTGACCGAATTCTTTTCTCTTTTTTTTTTGCATCTACAGAAAAATTATGTAATATGGAAATTATAATATAAGTAAAATTATACTATATAATTAATACTACATATGTAACATATATATATATATATATATATATATATATATATATAATAAAGCAGAATAAAAACGATAATTTGAATATCATGTAATATAGAACATTATAATATTTACTATTTATATATTATTATTAGTATTATATATATATGTGTGTATATGTTATGTATAATTCCATATATTATAGTATAATTAATACTATAATTAGGGACACCCTATATAATTTTAAATTGCAGTATAATTATGCTGTACTAATCAGATTTGTACTTACAAAAATATATGAGTATCATTAAATATATGATATAATGATAACAACTTCAAGATGATAAGGAAAATTAGAAACACAATCTATATAAATATAGATATCATTTTCAAAGTTAAATAACATTATAAAAGATTTTATCTCTTTCTAATAAAAAAAATAAATACATGAAAAGATTAACAGAAATAGATGTACACAAAAAATAATAAAGTTGTCTTTGTAGGAAACGTATCTTGATAAGTCTTCAAAAATGTATTTTGCTAAATTTTGTTTCCACGAATAGATAAAAGAAAGAAGAAGAAAAAATCAAAGAAGACAAAAATAAAAAAGAAACAGAGAAACAAAAAAGAGATCGACAAAAAATTGAATAAAGCAAATAAACAGAAAGAGAAAAATAGAAAAAGAGAGAGATAAATAGAGATGCAGAGTGAAGAAAACAGACAACATGGTGGAAGGATGAAAAGGGTGAAAAGGGGTGAAAATGGGGTGGGAATGAAAACGTCGTGAAAACACGTTGAAATTTCCTCCCCCTTCGTCTTTGTAACGAAAAGAAGGTGCCTCGTTGGCGGTGGTCTAATATCGCTAAAAGCTTTTTAATAAACAGTTTTCGAGTAACCCTTGAATACACGAATGTCTCTCTCTTTCTTTTTTATTTTTCAACATCTTTCACATCTTTTAACATTTTCTCTCCTTCACACATATCTCCTTTCTGATATTATTTATTATAGTCCTTTAGTTATTTATTTCAATTTTAATTCATTAGATACAACCTATTTAAAAATAAAAAAGAAATAGAAATAAATAGATAAATTAATTAAATCATTAAAATTAAAAAAAAAAAAAAATTATATAGAAATGTATCAATTATGAAAGATATGAAAGAAATATTAAGATCTTCGATTGATCAATTATTATGAAAATAGCCTAAGTAAAAATATCTAGTATATGTATTTATAAATAAAAATAATATAATATAATATAATATTAAGATAATATAATAATTTATGGAATAATATTTATAACGTAAAATATTTTTCAGACATTCTATATATTCTGATAAATATGTATATAATATATCTTTTACGTACATAGTCTAACTTATATGAATGAGATAATATTTGTATTATTTGTTGGATTTGAAATATTTTGGAATATATATATAAAATATACATATAAATATATAATATATATAATATCTAATGTATAAATTTATATATATATATATGAGCACGCAGACACATGTATATAAGAATAAAAGATGAAATGGAAAATGATCGAGATCATATTTCACATTTAATCTCGTTTTTTAGATCGTCGGAGTATCTTGTCGAACGGATTTGGATTTTTCCTTTTGATTTTCGTCCTTCTCAAGTTGGGTTATATAATGGAATTGGATTGTATTGTCATCTTTCTTGAGCTTCCCCCATCGAGTTTATTGAGAAATATTCGAGAATTCAAGGGTTCTACGTTTCGTAACACGTAGCAACGTGACATAAACCATTGAAATAATGTCGAAAGAAATAGAGAGAGGGGGAAAGAGAGAGAGAAAGAGAAATATTTCTCCAAGTGTTGTTTGGCTCCTTGAAAAAGAAAAGAAAAAGAAAAACAAATAAAATAAAAGAAAGAAAAAGAAAAAAAAAAATTGACCAAGATCGTGAATTTCCTTCAGAAAAACTTTTCGTATCAAATATTTGTTTTAGCGAAATAACTATTTTTTCTTCTTCTTTTTATTTAAAATTGATAAAGGAAAAAGAGCGGGATAAATTTTTGTTGAAAAATTTATATATATTTCCTAAGGACATTTTATACGACTATTAAAAATGAAAATAGAAATTGTATATATAAAAGAGATACTTATAAAATATTCAGAGAAGTCATGAATACGCTTCCAACAAAGTTTTCCTACTAAATATTACCTAAGTAATCTTTTATTTAGAAAAAAAAGAAAAGAAAAGAAAAGAAAAAGAAAAAGGTCTGCCTAAAAATTTACAATATTATCAAAAACGTTTTTATTTTTTTTTATTTTTTTTTTATACAGATTAGATCAAAAGTTTCTCGATGATTTAAAAAAAATCGATCACTTATTCGAGATCATTTAGATTAATATCTTTCTTTCTTTTTCAAAAGGTAAATAAATTCTTAGGCTTACGGTTTAGCAATCTGAAAAAGAACAACGAAAAGCAGAAAGAATCAGCATAAAAGGTTTCGAAAAAAAAAGGATAATCATATTCGTAAAATTACATAAAAGTTTTTTTCATTCCTACATAACGTTCATAATCCTTATTAACGATTAATAAAGGGAAATATAAATATTTTTGAGAATAACTACGTAAGAGGATAAAAAAAGAAAAAATATTGAGACGATCAATGATTTAGGATACTTCGAAGGATTCGACAAGGATCTCATTTGATGGTTATATTAAATGAAAACGAAGAAGGAAGGAAGGAAGGAAGAAAGGAAGGAAGAAAGGAAGGAAGGAAGCAAGGAAAGAGAAATCGTCCTGAAGGAGAACTTTGGACGTATATTTGTCGAAGTGTTTGCCTTAAAAGGAGGGATGTGATAACATTCTAGGGATCTTTGATAAAAGGGAAGGTTAAAGGGCTAGCCTACATCGAGTTTTCTCAGCTCGTCTTATCGAAAAAAGAAAGAAAAAGATAGGTAAAGAGAAAGAGTGATGTCTGTGTGTGTGTGTGAGAGAGAGAGAGAGAGAGAGAGGAGAATCCGGATTTAGCTACTTTTGCAGCTTCCATCTACTTTCCTTGGCAAACGTGTGCAAATACACAAAGAGACATATGTATCCTTCTCCATCCTCAACTATCTCTTCCATGTTCTATCTCTTTCACTCTATTTTTTTTTTTAACTACGAAAGCACGCGTGCGTTGTTTGAATAAATTCGAGAATTACGCAATTCGAACGAATTCGAGAACTTATGAGATTCTTTTATACGGAAAATTTGTTCTTCCTTAAAAAGTATTATTTAAAATTTTCAATTCGTCATCTAAAAGAATTTTACATGTAAAAGTAAGAATTTTTAATTAAATATTTTTAAAATTAAATATTTTTTTTATCGAATTTATCGCTTTTTAAAAATTATCTATACTTTTTTTTCTGTAAGGGTAGACCAAAAGATTTTTTATAAATGAATTAATTCCTTTTTAGAGACTTCGTAAGCTAAATTTTTTTCATTTTCGACGGTTTTAACTTCAAACATACAGTTCGTAGTTTTATAATCTAAAAAAAAGGGAAGAAAAGAATGAAGATAAATAAATAAATTTTGTCTGAAGTCTCGAAAAAGACTAATTTGTTTTTAAAATCGTCTAGTAACTTTTTATCCCTCTAGGAACTTTTGGTTCAAGCTGTATTATTTCTATTATTTTTATTTCGTTTTTTCTATTTTCTTTGAATTTTTCTTCTTCTATAGAAAGAAAAGAAAAAAAAAAAAAAGTAAAACAACTTTCTCATCTCTTAAAACACATACATACATAAATTTCTTTCATTGCACGCTCCTATTCGAAACGCGTTGCTTTTAATAGCTCTCGTTCGATCTTCCATTACGTGCTCGGAATTTACCAACGGCAATTCGTGTCGTTCTTTCGCGAAACGTGACATGTTCTTTTCAAATCAAATTCCCTAAATCGAGTACATCGATCTCATTTATTTATTATTTTTCTTCGATAAATAAAAATATCTGACTTCTTTCAAACTAAAAATAACAAAAAAGGAAAAAGTAGGTGAACATTGATTTTTATAAATAAAAAAGAAAAAAGAAAAGAATATTTCTTCTTTCAAGCGAGCAAGTTTGAAAAAAAAGAGAAAATAAAAAAAAAGAAAATAAAAAATTGAATTCGATTGGAGGCTTTGAATTTTAAAATTTCGTTCAAAATGTTCCGCAAAGACATATAACCTGTCCTTCTTTTTCTTGAGACCTATGTACGCATCAAAAAGAGACAAAGATATATGTATAGTAGACGATAAAAAGAGAAAGAAAATTTTGTCGGTTGTGCAACCGAGTTTTGAATTTTTAAATTTCGTTCGAAATGTTTCCATAAGACATAACCGGTTTTTCTCTTTCTTGAAACCTAGGTACGCATCAGAAAGAGACAGAGACATATACATAAGAGACGATAAAAAGAGAAGACAAATTTTTTCAGATGTCCAACAGAATTTCGAATTTTAAAACTTCGTTCGAAATGTTTCGTCAAGACATTATAATCTGCTTTTCTTTTTCTTGAAACCTTCGTATGTACCAGAAGTATATATATATATATATATATATATATATATATATATGTACATACACAAGAGACGATAAAAAGAGAAGGAAAGTTTTTAAGGGGTGCAACGAAAGGGGCTACTCAACACAGCAGACCTTTCAATCGATGTCGCCCTAATTTTACATTGAAACTTTTCGTTGAATGAAAAAAAAAAAGAAAGAGAATAAGACGAAGAATATCGAAGACAAAGAAAGACGAAGAGAAAAGAGAAAAGTGAAAGAGATGAATAAAAGAAGACGAGAAGAAGAACCAGCCATCGTCTTGTAATTCTGGTGAACAAAGAAGAGAAAAGCACGTGGTGGTTCTCCTATACATAACTGACTCTACTACTCTGTTAACATTCGATCGGTGCGCCATCTTCGAAAAATCCCTTTCTCTTTGTTTCGTTTTATTTTTTATTTTTTTTTCTCTCTATTCAAAAACTTTCCTTCAACGCACGTAACGCATAATTATTTTTTTCGTTTTAACTCTATTAATTTATATTCCGAATATCAATATTGTGAGAGATCGATCGTCGATAGTGAAATATAGTAAAATGGCGGATAATTTAAAATTCTGATCAAAAGAGAAAAAAAAAAAAAGAAAAAAGTTAAGAAATATGTGTAGTTGTTAATGAATGTTATTAATTACATGTTATATACTTTTTCTATTTTTTTTTTTCTTAACTTTATTTTATACTAATCTTATTTTAACTCTAATCTATCATTCTTCCTTTTTACAAACTATACATTTAGTTTTCTTTTTTCTTTTTCTCTTTCGGCATCACTTTTTTCAACAACTTTTCTAGATTATATTACTTGTTTTAAATTCTATTTCAATCTCGTAACAATCGATATTGGGAGTCAATTGTTGATTTCAAGAATACAAAAAAATGGCGACTAATTAATAATCCCATACGTTAATCCATCTGTACCAAAAGTTTCCTTTATTTTTTTATTTAAAAAAAAAAAAAAAAAAAAAAAGAAAAATCTTGAATTTTTCGATACGTAAATTTCTTAATCCTATTAAAACGCACATAAAACAAATAAAATGAAATAGTTACGTGTGCTTAAGATATTACAAAATAGAAAAAAAAATGAAGTCGAAAAGAATTCGATTACTCACTCGCTTTGTTCTTCTTGATATCCTTCTATAGAACGAACCAATTATTTCTTATTCGAAATGAAGAGGAAGGAAAAAGAAAAGGGAAGAAAAAAAAAAGAAAAAAAAAACAACGGAAAAAGAACGCTCAAAGATACGATGGTAGAAAGAATATTTCTCGTAAAGAGTTTCTTTGATAAGAAACGTGATCGAGTAAGAGAAAAGACGAAACGATGTGTACGCGAGAACGAACGGTGGTGAACTGAAAAGGTGGAGGGTTTGAAGGAGAGTCATGCGCCCCTGCTTTCGTTACGCTCACGATCAGGACTCCACCCACCTTCATTCAAGCACGGACACCACGACCAAAAAGAGAAAGAAAAAGAAAAATAAAGAGAGAGAAAGAGAGAGAATGAGTTGCCAACCACTCGACTCTTCTTCATTTCCCACCATTTTTTTTTATTTTATACGACAACCCTGTTCATTGAATAAACTTTCACGATTTCTCTCTCTCTCCCTCTTCCTTTCCCTCTCCCCCCTCTCTCTCTCTTTCTAGATAAATCACATTTTTTTCTAATATTCCATATGTACACATCTCTTTTTTTTTACTTCACTTTAAATTGATTATTATTTATTTATATCGAAGTTGTTTATTGATATGATTTAAACATTCTTTATGTTTCAATATTTTTCTTTTTTTATTTTCTTTTTTTATCGAAAATAAAAAAGAAAAAATGCATTAATTAAAATTTTTAATCTGAAATTTCTGTTCAATCTACCAATTTGAGTATCCTGATCTTTTTTTTTTTAATCTCCTAATCAAAATATATTCTTTTCTTTTCTTGTTATATCTTCTAATATTAGAAATAATCAAACAAATAATAATTAATTAAATTTGATTTAGTTAATTTGATTTAGGTTGAATCGGCTGATATAATTCGAGTAATCTGATCTTATTCGTTTTTTTTAGACCTTCTAATCTTAAAAGTAATAAAATAAAATTAATATAGAAATTGATCAAAATATTTAATTTGATGTCTGTCGAATCTGTCGATAATCCGAATCAACGAAGAATCAATTTTATTATCATAAAAATCTTTTAAAGTTATATAAAAGTTAAATGAAGATAAAAATAGATAAATTGATTTTTATATCGAATCGGTTAATAATTTGAATCAATAAAGTTCAAAGAAAAAAGGAAAAAAAAAAAAAAAGAAAAATTCCTGACCCGTTTTCCACTATTCCTTTTCCACTTCCTAGGCAAACTTCTTGACTACTTAAAACTTCAAGACGAGATTAAGTAAATTGAAAACGTAAAGCAAACTCAATGCGGCACGGCTGTTGTTTTCGAGCTGGCGTCGTTGAGAAGAAGGAACAACTACCAAAAGGGGGTGGTATCTTCTCTTTTCCATTATTCAACGTTGTAATTACCCTAGGCGTATTATTATTATGTAATCCTTTCGATAAGAAAATTGATATTACATTACGTGCGTTTCAATTTTTCAATGAACTTTCATCTTGTTGCTTCTAACGATTATCTGCAGTAAATTAATTAGCTATAATCAAAAATAATATTCTAACTTTTTTCAATATTATTTTTTCGAAATTAAAAAAACATATATATGTATATATTATTTTAGTTCTGTATAATGCTTTGTATGTAATATATACATATAGAATATATAAATATATATATATATATATATATATACAATATAATAAAAAAATTATATTATTTATATTTTTATTAATATAAAAAAATTCAATTACTATTTTGTATTATACTAAGACAAAAAAACAAGAGAAAGTAATAAACAAATAATAGAATTTTTATTATCTTAAAATCATTTAAAAACTTGGACTAATCAGATAAACAAATCTATAACCAAACTAGATTAGAAAAAGGAATTCCCTAGATTATCTTTACTTTTCTCTTTAATAAATTTTTAATAAATTATCCTAATTAAAACCTGATCACCAGAAAATATAAAAGTTAAATAAGAAATATCGAGTGCGAAAGAAGAATAAAAATAAGATAAAATAAAAAGAAAAAGAAACAGAAATAAAAACAAAACCGAAAAAGAAAACAAAAAACGAAAAGAAAAAAAGAAAGAAAAATAAAATAAAATGAAACGGAAACTAAAAGTCAAGTGGATGAGTATGAAAACTCGATTCTGAAGACTTAAAAAAAAAGAGAGAGAGAGAGAGAGAAGGTAAGCACAAGGTAAAACAGAGAAAAAGAAAGAAAAGTATGTAAACGTAAGGTAAAGTAAGGTAAGGTACAGTAAGGTAAGGTAAGGTAAGGTAAGGTAAGGTAAGAACAGGATAAAGTCCTGGACGTACACCTGGCATGGCAGCTGTTTGAAAATGTCCGTTGCCTTGGCTTCGAGCAGCAGCACCTGTTTAGATCGCGTGCTGTCGTAGAATTCGAACTTTGTCGAGTTTGTCATCGTCGTCGTTGTTGCAGCAGCAGCACCAGTAGCAACAGCAACAGCAACGGTAATGCAACACATGTCGTTCTTGCTGTTGTCGTTATTGCTATTGCTATTGCTATTGCTATTGCTATTACTGCTGCTGTTTGATACTTTATTGCGTGTATATAGACAGATATAAGGGGAGAGAGAGAGAGAGAGAGAGAGA
>NC_057690.1:8849231-8867995 GCF_014466175.1 Vespula pensylvanica | reverse complement strand
GAGAGAGAGAGAAAGAGAAAGAGAGAGAAAGGAAATCGAAGGAGGGGACACGCCTTTCGAATACACCCCCTATTCTATTGTTAACTATCACCTTTTTCTTTTTTTTCATTTTATTATTATTTACTTATTTAATTATTTATCTTTCTATGATTCCACGATCGAAGTTCAATTGACATTCAGCAGTTTTCTTTCTACGCTTACAGCTTTCTTAAATTAGACATTTTTGTCATGAAGTATAGTCGACGGACTATAATTTTATTTTTCCTGAAGTATAGTCGACGCGCTATAATTTTATTTTTCCTGAAGTATAATCCCATATGCTATAATTTTTTCTTCCCCTGAAGTATACATATTTAATACAGTACAGTTTTCTTCCCGAAGTATAGTTGATATATTTTAGTTTTCGTCCTGAAGTATAGTCGTCACACCGTCACATAGTTCGTGATAATTGAAAAGTAATTTAAAAAATTAAAAGAAAGTATAATATTATAACAATTCTAAATTTTTTTTTTCTTTCTTTAGAGTCGGTAAAGTAGGAAACGTTTTTGATATAATCGGACTTACATATTATAAACTTACATATTATGAACTTTTTTTTTCGTTGGATCATACTTCTCATGTGTAAATGATTTAAAAGGGATAACCTCGTAGTGGAAGTCAAAGTTCATTTGGAAAATAAAAGGAAGAAAGTCTAAAAGCGGTAATTTAAACGGTTTTACCGGTGGTGTCGTGTTTCTTCCTTTCTTCCTTTTCTCTTTTTGCTTCTTCTTTTTCTCATTTCAACGCAAGAAGAATCTTCATGAGGCTCATCTCCGTCGGGAAAACTCAACGAAATCTTCGTTAAAAAGTTTTTCAGGCAGAGAGAAAGAGAAAGAGAAAGAGAAAGCAAGAGAGAGAGAGAGAGAGAGAGAGAGAGACTAACGAGGGTAAAAGAACTCGTGGATCGATGAAGATAGGTTGTAAGTTATATAAGTTCAAAGGTAACTATAGGAGAAAGGGGAAAAAAGGGAATCTAGTAGGGTCGATCGACCTTCGACTCGACTTCGTTCTAATCTTTTTCAGTTTTCTTTTGTTCGTCTTTTATTTTCAGAAGAAGAACAAAAAGAAAGAAAGAAAGAAAGAAAGATAAGAAAGAACAGATCTCTTTTATTTATAACATGTATAATAAATTTGTAATAAATTCGAGAAATTATTGATCACTTGTCACGTGATAAATTTAAAGTGGATGATCTAAATGAAGGTTTTTTTTTTTATAGAGAGAATTTAAAATTAAAAAAAAAATGTATGAAGATCTATCATCAAAATGGTGCTTGATAGATAAATCTATAAAATGGCAGGAAATTTGAAATGTGAGTTGGTGGTTACTTTTTCAAAAGAAATTAAATTTAAACAAAAAGAAAGTAAGAAAGAAAGAAAAAGAAAAATTAAGTATCAAGCGTATCATCAAAATGGCCACGCGATCTACTATTACTTGAATTGAAGGTTAAATTGAAATTCTCTATTTCAATAACCGTTACGTTTCAAAGAGTATTTAAATGAAAAAAATCATGTGTCACGTTATCGAAATGGCGTAGCCATTGGTCATTATGTGAAGTCACGCGAAATTAAAAAAATTCCTGATCTAAAGTAAATGATATGTGTCAAAAAAGAATAAGAGAAAAAAAATCAAATGAAAACTATTTATATACAATGTATATTGTTAAAAAGCAAAATAAAATAAAGTAAAATAAAATAAAATAAAATAAAAAGTAAATGAAAATAATGACAAATAAAAAAAATTAAAAATAAAACTGTTTCAACAATTATTCGTAAGACTTCGAATTAATTGATGGAATGATTGAAAGAAAAAAAAATAAAAGAAAATTGCCTCTAATAATAATTATTTGTAAAATTTGGAATTAATTGGCGAAATGATGGAAGAAAAAGAATTTTCCTTTGAATGATTAAAAGATGAAATAAAAACCGATTAATTTCAAATTTACATGCACACACACCCACCCACACACACATTTTACAAAGAGGAAGGTAGAAGTCGTTGAAGTGGATATCCGTTGTTTAGCTCGGTTCCCGTCGATATTGATCTGTCTCTCAACCCAATCCATTCGTATGTCTCGGACCGTTTGCGATATGCGGAGAATTAGCTACGACAGAATAGTAACCTGGTATGCCGACGGAATCGCGACGGAAACGCGACGGAAATGCAACCGACCGCGGACGACCCCTATCCGAAAATAGAGATTTATTTTCGCCTCTATCCTTGTTTATTAGACATCTTGCTCTCATATCCCATCCCCTATTCTCCCTTTCCTCTCTTTTCTTCTCATCCCCACTCTAAACTTTTCTCACGTTTGAACAACAGTTATCCGTTATCGGTTCGTATCTTCCTATCCTAATTCGTTCTAGTCCTTTATAGATTAGTTTCGACTTACGTTCGAAAAATTTATTTTTACGTCTCTTCGTCTAATCACAATTTCCCTTTCATATGTATGTATGTATGTATGTATATATATATATTATTTATTTTCTTTTTTCTTTCCATTTATCATATGACTATCAACTTGATGTTAACTATTACGTTCGTATATTTAAATTTATTCGACGTTGATAAATGTGTTTTATGTAAAATGAAAAGGCAGAAAAAGAAAAGAAAATTACGGAAACGAGTATTAACATTGTTGGACAAATTTTATTAAATAAAAAATTGAAAATAAAATATGTTCAAATGTGATCGAGAAAGATGTATCTCTTCTAGATGCTTTGTTTCTCAATCGTCTGACTCAATCGAACTTTTTTTCTTTCTTTCTTTCTGTTTTTTCTCTCTTTCAGGCCAACGACATCGAGACATCGCGTGTGCATAATTATTCCCACATACTTTCCTGGAATTAATTTCGAGCCTCGTCGAAAGAGTTCGTTCTTTTTTTTTTCTTTTTTCTTTTTTATTCTCTTCACCCTCGGTAATATATTTTCAGTCGCGTTTTATCATGTTATAAACTCTAAAATCGCATGTGGTTTCGTCATAAAAAATCGACAATATTCAAAGATGGAAATTGAACGCTACGGAAAGAAACAAAGATACAAAATAAAAAATGAATAAAGTATGATTGATCTGAATATATAATTCTTTTCTAAATTATTAAAAACGAATCGAGTTTTATCACAAATATAATTTTCTGCTATTGCTCTATTTTCTCAAAAAAAAAAAAAAAAAAAAAAAAAAAAAAAAAAAAAAAAAAGGTATCTTATTTTTATTATTATTAGATAATTAATATAACAAAAATAATAGTAAAAAAATATTATGATTGTATATTAATACCATATTATAATTAATAAAATGTAATAAAACTTATTATGATTATTGTAACTATAATCAGATAATAAAAATTGTAATAATAAAAACAAAAAAGAAAGACAATATATAGGATTATTTTCACAGAAATATATTGAATATTATAAAAAATAATTTTAAATCATACCTAGTAATTTATTGGAATTAGAAATATAATCATTTTCAAATTGAAGATATCAAGCTTGCCGTATATTTTGTGTTGCTTTTTAGGATAAATTTGATAGAACGATGTTTTCAATTAGTTAACATAGAAATTACAAGAGAAAGGAATATCGATTGAATAGAAAGGTAACGATAATACCTTGGACAACAAAGTCCAGTTAGGTCGAAACCGAATGCTAACATTGAACGCTATGCTAAAGCTTGGATCCTCTGACAGTGACACCGCGGAAACGTGCTTTCCTGATGAACTTGACGCATGAACGATCTCGACTCTCACGCATACGGTTAATCACCGAGCTTCTGTTTGAATATTGCCGAGAGACCGCCGCAAAGCCCAACCTCTGAATAAACGTTTCCGATAAATGAAACGAATCGATACCAACGATATCAAAATGAAGTTATTTATGTAATTAATCAATACCATTTAAGTATACATCTGTAACTCGATTTCAATTTTAATAAAAAGGAAAAGAAAAGAAAGAACCTTCTGTTTGTATTTATATCAAAAATTGAATTCTAAAGTTTGACGATATTTATTCCATAAGTTTATTGAAAAAGAAAAAAAAAAGAAAAAAAAAGAGTATACAATTTTATAGAGTTTATTCGAATATATTTTGATTAAGGTATTGTATTATAATATAATATACTGTACTACTACTGTATTATTGTTTTGCTGTATTACCTACTGCATTGCACTGCACTGCACTGTACTATTGTATTACTATATTGTTCTATCACCGTAATGTATTACACTGCATTGCACTGCATTGTACTGTAAATGTATTCTACTGTATTACTGCATACGTCATTGTGCAGTATTATAATTGATCACGTATGCAGATTAATTTATTGTATATATCGAGTAAAGTTATTGTATATACTATGTTACTGTATTAATTTATTGAATATATTATAGTATCATGCTACTATATTGCTGTATCACTGTAATATATTACTCTATATTGTACTGTACTATTGTATAACTGCTAACTTGTTCTATGACTGTAATATATTACACACTGCGTTGCACTACATTGTATTGTAATATACTGTATTATGTTACTGCGTACATCATAGTACAGTAATATAACTTGTATGTATGTAATCATGTATACAATTTATAACAAAGATTTTGTTATATCGAGCAAAGTAATAATGTTTTGATAATATTTTTTATTAATATTGATATTGATATTAAAAATAATTAATGTTATTTAATATAATTTTTTATAAAAAATATTTATTATTTAATATAAAAATAATTAAATATTAATTTAATATTAATCAAAAATATTCAATTAATATTAATTACGATATATATAAATTTTCACGATAATAATTCAGTAATCATTGAAAAAAGGATACTGAAAATTTGTTAATTTCCTTGAGATTTAAAGTCTCCTTAAATGTCTTCAATTACTCCAAATCAGTAAATCATTAATCAGTAATCATCAATCAGTAATCACATACTTAAGAAGAATCTAATTTATTTTATTATTTTTATTATTATTACTTTTGTTTTTACAATGTTTCAATAATTCATTCTTTTTATATATATCTATTACTATTTAATAATAATAATAATAATAATAATAATAATAATAATAATATATACAATCTCTTTATATAAATTATTATTAATTAATAATAATTTTTTTTATACATTTTTATTTCTTAGAAACAAAATTAAGTACATGCATATACATGTACGTAGATTCACTAAAACGAGAAAATAAAAAAAAAAAAGAGAAAGGATATATTAAGCCTCTAGATACTCGAGTTTCACTTTATGCAAGTCGAAAATTGCACGTACGACGAGTATGATAGTAATCTCGAAGGATCTAACAGGAGACCTGTCTCGATGGGTTACAAGACTCGTAAGTACTATCTTAATTAGCTTTCCTGCTAGAATTAAATGCACGGACAGTAGAGTATGACAGCCGAGTCGTGGCCGTTCGTGGGCCACTAGCCAAACACACTGATAGTTTCTATTCGAGAAGTTAATTAGACACGATGACCGTTATATCTCCATCTCTCTTTATTCTTGGCTCGAGATCATCACAAATCATTTTTCGCATGAATTACGAACGAATCAACATCTTCGAATTAATTTTCCTATACGTAATTTCTCTTATAATATATTTAATATATAATATATATATATATATATATATATATATATATATATACATGTGTGTGTATGTGTGCGTGCGTGTGTTTTTATTTATTTATTTTATTAAGAATTTATAATAGAATTTTATTGAAAGACGTTATTACGACGCCATATTGTATCTGACTACGTTGATCAATTAGTGTTTATCGATTAAAATTAAATATTTGCTTTAAATAATACACACACGTTATATATATGTATATATACTAAACGTGTGATTATATTTTTTTGTGTCTTCTACATATGTAAGTGTATCTAAAGAATGAAGGGGATTGGTAATAGTTAAAAATACAACATGAATCATAAATGAACACACGTTAGTAATATTAAAGATGAAATTCCTTGAAAAGTATATGAGTAATCGATAGTTGGTATTCGATAGATGGTATCATCTGATTATATCAACGTAAATTCCTTTCAAAGAACAAGATATATACATATACATATACATATACATATACATATATATATATATAGAGAGAGAGAGAGAGGGAATATACACTAGTTGAAACACACACACACAAGAATATATATATACATGCATATACACACATATATATACATATATATATACATACATACAAATATATATATATATGTATACACAAGTATATATATATATATATATACATACGTCTCAACATAACAAGGAATCGATAACTCGAAATAAATCGAAAGTCGGTGACATCGCTGAATGGCAGTGCCGTCTTTTATCTTTCTATGAAAAGAAAGAAATAAGAAGAAAGAAAAGAAAGAGAAAGAGTAGAGAGAAAACGAGAAAAAGAGAGAAAAAAAGAGAGAGAGAGAGAGAGAGACGAAGGAAAATACAAAGTACAATAAAAAAAAAGTGATCGAGACTTCTTCGTTCTATCACCTTTTTCAGCTCTGCCATTTTCTTGTTACAATACCCACTCTCCTTTTTCTTTTTCTGTTTTTCTCTTTCACTCCATCATCAAATTTAAGATTACACGTTTGAAAAGACTTCGTTCAACAAAGACAGACGATAATAATATAATAAACAGACCTCTCGTAAAATTTTTTCGGAAATAACAAATAAATTTTTATTATTATTTTTTGTTGTTCTTGTAGTTGTTTAACTGATCAATTATTAATGTTCATTGAAATTTTATTACTCAAGTAATTTTTAGTTGGAGACATAGTATTGAATTTTAACAAATAGATCAATAATATAGCGGTTATTCTATTTTTTTAATAAACAAATTTTTAATAAAATAAAATATTGAAGAAAAAACAAAGAAAAAAGATAGAAAGAATCTCAATAATATATTTACTGACAAATATTTAATTTTAATGACTAATCACGAATTGATTTATGTAGTCAGAGATAATATGACGACGTAATAGTGTTTTTTCAAAAAAAATCTACTACAAATTTTGAATAAAATAAATTAAAAACTAAAAAGAAAAAAAAAAAGAGAGAAAGGAGAAAAAATCTCAATAATATGTTTAAAGACAAATATTATTTTAACGAGTAATCATTGATTGCTCAAAGTAATCAGACATCATGACTACGTTGATCAATTAGTGATTGGCGATATAATAGTGTCCTTCGAAAAAGTTTTATTACATATTATGAAAAAAAAAAAAAAAAAAACACAAAAGAAAGAAGATAAAAATCTCAATAACTTATATAAAGAAAAATATTTAATTTTAACGATTAATCACTAATTGATCAATATAGTCAGATACGATATGATAACGTAATAATGTCCTTCGAAATATTTCTATTAAAAATTGTGAATAAAATAAATTAAGAAAACGCTTAAACAAAACAAAAAAAAAAAGGAATAAAAGAATTTCAGTAACTTATTTAAAAATAAATATTTCACTTTAACGAGCAGACACTAATTCTTCAATGTACTCAAACACAATATGGCGACATAATGACATTTTTTAAGAGACACTTCTATTACAAATCCTGAATAAAATAAATTAAAAAAAAAATAACTTCAAAAAGTAGAGGGAAACAAGAAAAGGTAGCAAAAAAATATGTGAAACATTCTATTCAAATCTAAAAAAACTCAGCCGAGATACAAACGGGTGCTCGGGTTCGCTGTGTTCGGTTTTGTCTCTCGTAAACGTGAAAATGTAACGAGCCACTTGGCCACGTTGCATATTTCAGAACAAGCCAGACCCCTCTTGGCGGTAGATCGTGTGATCGTCTTTCGAAAACCACCCTATGTCATCGTCATATAATATCCCTGTGTATGTGTGTAATATACTGTACCTATGATGCAGTCATTAAATTGCTAATTAAAGACTATTAATTATTTTTCACTATTATTACAATTGATCTATAATACTATTTATGAAAGATTATCAAATTTATCAATTTGAATTTTACAGTGTAATATAAATAATAATAAAAAACAATCATTTAATCTTTAAAATATTTAACTTTTAATTTTATAAACCCCCAACTTTCATATTAAATAATTTAATATAAAATTTGTTTAATAAAATTTTTATGCAGTTATTATTATATATAGTACATAATGAATATTGTGAATATAAGTGAACTATTGTATACATATTAACATAAGAAAATATGCAAATAATTTTTGAAATGAATTAAAAAAATAATTTTTAATACGGCAAATATTAAAAAATAATATATATAAATAATTATTTTATATACATAAATATACATAAATAATTATTATATATATATTTCTTTATTTATTTATAGATAATATGTATATATAAATTTGTAGATAATAATTATGAACCGGAAACGAATATAAGAAGTTAAACATTTCTCTAGAGTTTATTAATGTTCACATATACGTATAAGAGATAATGTAAAGACAAAAACACTTTGGTTTTCGTGTCTCTCTCATAAAAAGGTGCTTTTATTCTCACCGCGGCGGATAGAGCATCGCGAGACAGAAATTCGCTTCTGCCAGACGACGGGGTGTATACAACTTCAAGAAAGAAAACGTGCTCAAGTACGGTCTTCCGCGTGATTCTGTATCTCATCGGAGAGACGTGAGACGAACGCAGTATTAATACGAAAGAGAAAAAAGAGCCAAGAAGGCAAAAAAAGAAGAAGAAAAGACTTTCGCGAAGATTTTTCAAACAATCGATATTTTTATCTTCTACAACTATTCTTTTTTTTTTCATATTTTTCAAATTTTTTTCTAACTCATTTTTACAATTAAATTCTACGGAGTTACTAAAATGTTTTCACGAATTCTTACATTTTTTATATTTACGTGAAATATGATTTAACGAAATAATAAAATGATAATACTAATACTAATACTACTACTATTAATAATAATAATAAATGTGTAAAAGAAGTCGATATTAAAATGATTGTAGTTTCCAAAGTTTCTAATTATTAACGTAACTATAAAAATTATTTATTCAATATTTATGATCAAAGTAACAGAACAATGTCATCAAAAATAGAAATAATCAAAAATCATCAAGAATTAGAATAATAGAAATAACCAGATTATCAAAAATATAAAATAGAAATAATTAGAAATCAATGATAAAAATGTATTTAAAAGAAAAAAAATATAAGAAAAAGAATTCTAACAAATAAAATATAAAATTTTCCAAAATTTCTAATTGCAGTAAGTAAATAACATATTAAATCCTCTCGGTGATTAAAGTAATGAATATATCGTTAATCCTATCGAAACAGTGATTTCTAGATAGTGAGCTTTGAAAGTTTCGAAAGCTCGGATTCTCCACAGTGTATTTTCGAAGTTAAAGCAAACCATTTGGAGTTCGGAATATCCTCGGATAATCTCAACGCGAAGAACCTCAGCAGAGTAAAGAGCAAGGGAGAAAGAGGAGGAGAAAGAGGTGGAAGA
Source organism: Vespula pensylvanica (assembly GCF_014466175.1). NCBI lineage: Eukaryota > Metazoa > Arthropoda > Insecta > Hymenoptera > Vespidae > Vespula > Vespula pensylvanica. Next base: position 8,858,466 of record NC_057690.1, on the reverse strand, counting down.
GGAGGAAGGTCGAGAATATCCGTGCAAGAAGCCACTAAAGTCGAATATTTCATCGTCGTTTGAACGAGCACAGGCAACCGATTTCCACGAGAACACATCCTTGGAATGCTTCTTTCAGATTTATAACCTGCCCTTTACGATCCTATTTTGTTTTCTACTTGTTCGATACCTACAATTTACTATGCTTTTATATTCGACAATTTAAGCAATACTCTTTCATTCGTTTACTTTAGTACAATTATTATGTAAAAATGATTCAATTCATAGTTTTTAAAATTAAATACTAGACTTTGTTTAGTATAACTTTTTAAGAACATATTTTGTTTTCTACTTGTTCGATACCTAAAATTTACTATGCTTTTATATTCGACAACTTAAGCAATACTCTTTCATTCGTTTACTTTAGTACAATTATTATGTAAAAATGATTCAATTCATAGTTTTTAAAATTAAATACTAGACTTTGTTTAGTATAACTTTTTAAAAACATATTTTGTTCTCTACTTGTTCCATACCTACAATTTACTATGCTTTTATATTAAATTTGTTCTTTTGTTTACAATTATTACATGAAAATGATTTATTTCATATTTTGCGGAAACTAAATTCTAAACTTTTTCCTACCAAATGTAATAATAAAAGGAAATTATTTTATTCCCTTGAAAATTGATACATATATAATATAATAAATACTGCTATACAGATTCGAAAAACAATCTTTTTTTCTATCTATTGATCAAAAATCTTTTTTTTTTTTTTTATAGGATCATCAAAATTATTTTATTCATATTTTTAAAGAATTAAATTCTAAACTCTTTTTTTCTCTATGAAGCGTAATAAAAAAGTAAATAATTTTAAAAATTAGAAAAGGAAATAATGATTACTTAGAAAATGTCTAGTTTTAAATAAATACTCATATATATATATATATATATATATATATATATATATATATATAACTACATACACGTAATTTACTTATTCATAAATTAATTTTATTCATGTTTACTAATAATAAAGTAAACACACTTGTCAATATTTTATTGTCCTACTAACGAAATTTAGATTGAACTCGATGAAAACAAAAGAGGTTGTTGTTTCAGAAAACAGCTGACAAAGAAGCTGTTAAAAACTCTGAGGACTCTTAAGTTCTCGATTTTAATCCTAGCAAGTCTATTATTAGTATTAAAAATAACTCACCTCACGTAGTTCTTTGATTTTTAAACCTCCCTTGCCGATGACACAACCAGCTTGACTCTGATGTACCAGCATACGTACGTCAATTTCGTCACTTCCATGTCGGGAACCATTCTGAACAAAAAATTTATAAATAAATAAAATAAATTGCCTTGTTTGTTTGTTAATTTGTCAACGATGCAAAAGAATTCTTTAATTTAATATAATGTTAAAAATAAAACGAATTGTTGTATTTGTTGATTTAAAAATATTTTTTAATTTAAGATAATGTTAAAAAAGAAAAAAAAATAATGACATAAAAGAAACAGAAAAGAAAATTAAAAACTTAAAACGCACTTTAAAAATAAAACAAATATATTTATTAAATTTTCATTTGTATCGATCGAAGTTCGCACAAAAATGTAAAAAAGAAAAAAACAAAACAAAAAGTAATTAAAATAAATAAAATAAAAAAGTATACAAAGATAAAAATTAAATATATAATAGGAAAAAAAATTGTTTTATCAAATTTTCATTTAATTCATCGACTTAAGTTCGATGTGACATAGACAAAAAATAAATAAATAAATAGAAAATGAAAGATTATACTAACCTCTTCGAGATTAGGTACGACCTCGTTGAGGACTTGAAGAACTGTCGTCAGATCGGAACTGATGGTCAAAACTCTAAAATCAAAAGAATCCAAAAAAAAAAAGAAAATTATTTTCAGATCTATTTCCTCCATTTTCTTTTACAACATATATTTTCTAAAATAATATCGAAATAGACTCGTACCGAGTCTTTTCTATTATACTTTTCAAATATCCTCAAACGTTTCTCACAATCGTCCTATTAATCCAATTCCCTGAAAAAAAAGCAAGAAAACAAAAAAAAAACAAAAAGAAATAAAAAAAAATAAAAACAATAAAGCAAAACGAAAAAAAGAAAAAACAAGTACAACAACAACAAAAATGCGAATATAAAATTAATTTTAAATCAATACAATCTATTGAAATTTCTTGACTTGAAATATGTTTCTTAAAAATATTAGGAATATACGATATATTTTTTTTTCATATATCATCCGAAAGAGATCTTTAATATTATGATCTATAAAATAATATAAAGATGTAACAATAAGAACGAAGGGATCTATGTTCTACTTTCTTATCGTTCTCTTTACGCTTATCTTATTTATTTTATTATTTTTTTTAATTATCTCGTAAAGAAAAAAGATAAAGATAAAGATAGAGAGACAGAGAGAGAGAGAGAGAGAGAGAGAGAGAAAGAGAAAGAGAGAGAGAGAGAGAGAGAGAGAGAAAGAGATAGAGAATATAGGAGTAAATTTAATTACGAAAAAGAAAAAAAGAAAGAAAGAAAGGAAGAAAGAAAGAAATTGTGCAAGGGAAATTTATCTGAGTTAACTTCGTAGCTATATAACCCTTTAAACACAAAGAAAATAATTTGTTGTTGTTGAAAATAATAAGGAAAAAAAATATTAAAGCCGAAAGAAATACGAATTATTCTATTGGTGCTCACATATATTAAAATTATTCGCAACTTGTTAGAAGCATAATTATTTCTATCGTTCTAATTCCATTAGATCTTCTCTTTTTCGTTCGAAATTTATAATCGAACGCAGAACACTTGCGCGACAAATTGTTCTGTTTTTTTTCTTCTATTAACGCGCCACATGCATAATGTTAATAACGCGAGGTGTCTTTTTTTTGTGGATCAACCTCGAACTAATAATATATTTATCATTCTTCAGCAAATAGAGATTATTATTAATCGGATGACGTCAGATATCATGTTAGAAGACAATTTATATCGAAGATCGTGATACGAGTACAATACATGTATGATATATACACATACAGGATGTAACGAAACTGCATGGCAAAACTTTAGTAATAAATTCTTTATATGTAGCAAAAATAAAAAATTAGTTTTATCAACATGAATCTATAAAAAGAAATATTTAATTTCTAAATTATGAAACTTTATAGTATGATCTTACAATTAATTATACTCGAATTATATTTACTGCTGATATTGTGATATACTTTGTTGATATTTTCTTAATTTTTGAAACGTTCATCTAATAACGAACATGATTCAAAATAATATAATTTTTATTTAATTATAATACAATTATAATCAATAATATTTAATCACAATTATAATTAAAAAATTTTATTATAATATTTGTAATGAAATATTCAGCAGACATAATAATTTATATTCGAATGTGATCTAATTATAGAATAATTTCTCTTATTTAATTTCAATAATAAATGAAATAAATACAACGTTACCGACGGAGTATTTTAAGATCATACTTGAAGGTCTTATAAATCTAAAATTAAGCATTTTCATACTCATGACGTTGATAGAAACAATTTTCTTCTTTTTTCTTTTTTTTTTCCTCCACATATGAAAGACACATTACCAAAGTTTTATCACCTTTGCAGCCTTTATACAAGAGGATGAGTGGTGTTCCCTTTCCCCCTCTTCGCACATAACGATGCCCTGCAAATTCTACGAGTATGAGAATAAAGGAAAAAATATCATATAAAAAACATAAGCCTGAAAAATGAATTGCAAAAAAAAACGAATATAATGAAAAAATACGAAATAACGAAGATACTAATTTTCGATTTTACAAGAAAAATAAATATTGACAATATTTATCGAACCGAAACTATTTTCAATCTTCGTCGACATTCCAATAAAGTAGCTATGATCATTTCCGTTAACAAAACCGTGAATGAAATATAGATAGGAGTATTCATCATTTCAGAACACTCGCGGCATATTAATGATTACCGTTTTCAATACGAATCACATTAGTCTCTAGAATGACATCAACTAATAAACACAGACTGTGTTAACAGATTAGATAAATATCGCTAATCTGTTCTTATAACGTATACTATACGTATGAAACAAAAATCAATTCGTTGTTATTTCATATTTTTTGTCAAAAATTTTTTAACAAATCATTTTTCAGAGTGACCTTTATATGATATTTATTTCTTATTTTCATTCGTAGAATATACATAGCATCTTTAGACGAAAAAAATTGTTTACATCCTGTGTGTGTGTGTGTGTGTGTGTGTATGATCAATTACATACACATATATCATGTTAATCACATGATTACGTACAATCGAGCTGGGACACATTAATTTATTCTATTTGGTTAATCTAGTTGTTTCATTCTATTTCTTATTATTATTACTGTTGTTATTGTTATTATTATTATTATTATTATTATTATTATTATTATTATTATTATTATTATTATTATTACGTTTTTCTTCTGCTTCGTCATTTTTGTTTGTTTGTTGTTTATAGAATGTACTATTAACGCCTATGTTAATTGGTACCAAACATAAACTTAAACTACCATCACCCAACAGATAATTTCTTTTTTCTTTATGGGGCCAAGAAAATTGTCAATTTTTTCTTCTTTTTTAAATTTTTGTTTGGACTTGATCTTTTCACAAGGTTATATTCCTAAAAATAAATATTCTTTTTTTTTCTTTTTTTAAAACAAATACATGTTAATCTTGTTCAGAATTTTGCGTAAAAGGAATCAAAAACGTATTTGAATTTTATGGGAATTTTCAAATCGAGAAGGACTCCTCTATATACTGATTCGAGTTTTTAGGAACGTACCCACGCTTAAGGAACACAACCACGCATGAAGTCCTATTTAAAATATTTGATGAATTAATTGAACATATTACCGACGGAGTAACGAGACACTCATTTGTCACTTGCAACATTTACTCTATAATTTTGGGATAACAATCACTCCTGTAATAAGAGAAATTAATTTATATTTTTAAATTAATATGAATAAGTAAAATAAAATATCTCATTTTTTTCTTTTACAATAAATTTTATATATATATATATATATATATATATATATATATATATATATATAGCTGTCCATTATGAAGAATACATTTATTGTAAAACTTTATCCGTCGTCGGTAATATGTCTGTACACACACACACTGTGTACGCACGCACACACATATCTATATATTACAGGGTAGGCCGAAAGTTTTAAGGCGCACGAAAAGTTCTTAGACGATATGAAAAATCATTTACACTTTTTCGAGACTTTTTAGGTTAACTTTTTTTTTACGTTGTAGAACTACAAGCTTAGGAACTTTTGACCCGCCCTATATTAAATCCATCAAAAAGTTTATCTTATCTAAAACTTGGTCTTAAAGCTTGTAGTGTAAGTTTATAGATTGATGACAAAAAAAGAAAGAAAAAAGAATTAACTTTAGAAGTCCCGAAAAAGAATGATCGTTTTTTAATATCACCTAGGAACTTTGGACCACCCTGTATAATATGTATATGTATATACATACATACATACATACATACATATATACATACATACGAACATACATATATATACACATATATACATATATGTGTGTGTGTATATATATATATCACATATAGTATATTTAGTTTAAATATACAAACATAATTATTTTCCTAAGTATTAAAAATCCAAGAAAATGTTTCAAACGAATCTTGTATGGTGTCAAGGAATGCACATCATAGTCATAATTATTTGACTTTGCGATGTCCTTGGAATATCCTGTAAATGTCACTTTTAAATTCTTAAATGGATCCCTACATTCTTTATTACATATTCTTGTAGCTGACATCGAATCATTATAAAAATACTGTCTCTGCACATTTATTTTGCATACGCCATTGTTGAGTTATTAAGCTTCAAATTTGACGCGGCCCCTGTATTCGCGTTACCCAATATACATCGCGTGGATATAGCTCGAATAGACTTTATATGCTTCTAGACGAAAAAAAAAGAAGAAAAAAAAAAGAAAACGAAAAAACGAAACAAAAATTGAACTGTGTCACGCCGATGCAAAATATATAAAAGATATTTTTAATAATGTAGGACGCATAAAACCGACAAAAATGTCGGAACTTCAAATTATAAGCTTAACGAGTCAACAACGATTTATACTAAATATATATAGTGTTTTAACAAAAACGTTCCCTTTAAGAACATATATGTAACGAAGAATATAAGGTACCATTAAAAATATTTTAACGTAATATTCACAAAATTATCCAAGATCACAGAAAAGTCTAACAATTATCAAAAATTAGTTACAATTTTTCCCTTATTGACACCATACACGCATTCCTTTGAAACATTTTCTTTTCCTTTTGTTTGCATTTTTAATACTTACAGAAATAATTGCCTGTACATTCAAACCATTATATACGCGAGTATGTGTGTATATACATGTATATATATACACATACATACACACACACATATATATAACAAAAGTTTGAATATATACGAGTTTGACTTTTTTCCAGGTGAATTTAACGTGCTAGTGGTGTGCGTGTGTTTGATTTCAGCCTGATCTTTGCAACGAATATGTAAACTTTGCACACTAATGCCGTTAGTAGGCCAAATCCTAAAGCGGATAAAAAGGAAGCTCGTTAAATGATCACGTACGATGGAGAGAGAAAGAGAAAGAAAAAGAGAGACAGAAAGAGAAAGAGAATTTCTGTTGGTAATAGAAAACGTTTTTGCTTCCATGTTGAAAAAGCAGAAAAGAAAAGGTCCGGGACTCGTTCTTCGCGAAAAAAAGAGAAAAAGAGAGAAAAAGAGAGAGGAGTGAAGAAAAAAGTATGGAAAAGCGGACGTATGTTCACCAACTTTCGTACTCGCGATGGTTAAAGGTTGTGTCTCTCGGAAGCATAGCGTATCTATAGGTCGGAGCTTTTCAAAGCTTTTCAAAAGCATCGACCATAGTCCACACGTTCCACGTCCATCATTTCGTGTTCACCGTCCGACTGTCCGTTCGCTCTTTATATTACAACAGTGCTGCATTTGATAAAAGAAGAAGAAGGAAAAAAGAACATAGGAATGGAGTGGAAGAAAAAAAATTAAAAAAAAAGAAAGAGAGAAATTATTTTTTTGTTGTATTGACAAATCATAACGCATTCGTAATGATTATTCTTCCCTCCTTTACTACGTTCTTCTCGTGAATTACAAGGAAAAAAAAAAGATTACGATAACGGAGATAGCAAAGTCCTAGAATCGTTAATGTTAGACAAAAATAATTCTTTGTGGAGGAAAAAATAAAGAAAATAATAAACAACACAAAAGAAGAATTAAAAGATGGAGTAAAAAATCAGTCTCCGTCGGTAATATCAGCCTACAATTTCTACAATTATGTCATCTATCGACTCAACGAGATCTCGATAGATACTCTGAAAAAGAAAAAGAAAGATATTAACAAAAAATAAAAAAATAAAAAATGAAAAAAGAGAAAAACAGCACTTTTTGGACGTGGCAAGTTTCGCATTAGGGACTAAAAGGAAATAACAACAACATGGTGTCGTCCACGATGATGGTGTCGAAGCATAATATAACAACAATGGCGATTAGGGATACCTTGGCTTATTTTTAATTTATTCGATCGAGGAGAGATCTCGCCGATTTCATTCGATTGTTCTCATCTCCTCGAATTTAAAAACGGGACTTGTTGTGTAATATGTGTAAAACAGAGAAAAAGAGAGACAGAAAAAAAGAAATAGAGAGAAAAAGAGAAAGACAGAGACAGAGAGAAAGAGAGAGAGAGAGAGAAAGGGAGAGATAAGAGAGAGAGAGAGATAGAAATAGAAAGAGAGATAGAGAGAGAGAGAGAGAGAGAGAGAGTGATGATTATGATCGTGAGACATTTTATGTGACGGCCAACGATGATGGTCGAGGACATGTACGCGAGAACGGATAATACACAGAGTGAGAGTGAGAGAAAAAGAGAAAAAGAGAGAAAGAGAGAAAGAGAGAGATAGAGACAAAGACAGAGACACACAGAGAGACAGAGACAGAGAGACAGAGACAGAGACAGAGACAGAGAGAGAGAGAGAGAGAGAGAGAGAGAGAGAGAGAGAGGAAGAAGGAGATATAGATAGATAAATAGAGTACAGTCAAGAATGATACGTGAGAACAAGATAAACAAAATAAACAATAGTCGTTTGATAGATAGACAGATAGTAAGAGTAGTAGTAGTAGTAGTAGTAGTAGTAGTAGTAGTAGTAGTAGTAGTAGTAGTAGTAGCAGTAGTAGTATTCAGAGGAGGAGGAGGAGGAGGAGGAGGAAGAGGAAAAGGAGGAGGAGTGTAATAATAATAGTAGTAGAACAGTAATAAAAGTAGTAGTAGGAAAGTAATAAATGTAGTTGTAGGAAAGTAATAAATGTACTTATAGGAAAGTAATAAATGTAGTTGTAGGAAAGTAATAAATGTAGTAGTAGTAGTAGTGTAACAGTAACAGTAGTAGGAGTACACTAGTAATAGTAGTAAAAGTGTAATAGTGATAGTAATAATAGGAGTATAGTGGTGATAGCAATAATAGGAGTATAATAATAATAGTAGTATTAAGTAATAAAAGTTATAGTAGGAGAGCAGCAAAAGAGTAATAGTAATAGTAGTAGTAGAGAAATAGTAGGAAAATAGTAGTAATAGTTGTAGTAGAAGAGTAGTAGAAAAATAATGGTAACAGTAGTAGTAATAGAGAAGTAATAGGAAAATAGTAGCAATAGAGAAGTAGTAGGAAGATAGTGATAATAGTGATAGTAGGGGAGTAATAAAAGTAATAGTAGAAGAGTAGAAGTAATAGAGCGAGATGTAAAATTTATAGAAAGATGGATGCGATAGATAGATAGATAGATAGATAGATAGATAGATAGATAGATAGAGAGAGAGAGAAAGAGAGAGAGAGAGAGAGAGAGAGAGAGAGAGAGAGAGAGAGAGAGAGAGAGAGAGAGAGAGAGAGAGAGAGAGAGAGGAAATGCAAATTAGGTTTATACCTAATTCTGTTTCTTAAATATATGTATTATTAGAATACATATGTATAATATGTATGTATCTTGTCGTTGAATGTGTATATGTATGTAAAAAGAAAGACATGAGAAAAAAGGAGATAGATAGATAGATAGATAGATAGATAGATAGATAGATAGATAGATAGA
>NC_057690.1:8846745-8849064 GCF_014466175.1 Vespula pensylvanica | reverse complement strand
AAGAGAGACAGAGAGAGAAATGAAGAGAAGTGGAAAGATACTGGATTAATATATAGATACTGGTTAGTATTCGTAATGTACAGAGAGAGTGAGAGAGAGAGAGAGAGAGAAAGAGAGAGAAAGAGAGAGAGAGAGAGAGAGAGAGAGAGAGAGAGAGAGAGAGAAAGAAAAAAATAAGACATTAAGAAGTGGTGTTGGTTATTACCGTTCGGGTCCGGGGCAATCGGGTACAATGATTGAGGCTTTGTACTGTCGGGCCATGGTGGTTGGTGGTTGGTTCATTGTTGGTTGGTTGGTAGTTGTTGTCGATTGTTGGTAGGGTCGTGGTGGTCCATCGTTTGCCGAGTTCGAGAGTCGGGTTCCGTCGTTCCGGGCACAGGGCAACGGCAGGGCAACGGCAGGGCAACACGCCAGGGGGGCACGTTTGGGTTGCGTCATTGGGCAGGGCCAGGGCACAAACCATCAACCAAGTTAGATCATTTACGAATCTCTCAAATCAAGCGAATCTATTTTTTTTTCATTTTTATTTTTACTTTTACTTTTACTATTATTTCTTTTTTCTTTTGGCTAATCTTTTTTGGATATCGTTTACATTATTATTTTTTTTATTATTATTATCATTTTTATTATTATTATTATTATTATTATTATTATTATTATTATTATTATTATTATTATTACTATTATCATTATTACTCGCTTTTTTGTTTTTTAATATTTTTGATCCGACGCGACTGGAGTAAAATTGAAATATTCGTTTCATTTTCCTTTTTTTAATTTTTATTAAAGTAAGACCCATACCCTCATTTCTTTGGATATTATTCGTTTAATTGTTATTCTTTCACTTTAAAAAAAAAATTTTTTTTTTTTTTGATTCGACACGACAGGAATTACGTTGAGGTACTCGTGGATTTTTTTATTATTATTGTAAAACCCACCCCAAAAGCAGGACCCCCCCAACCCTACTCCCCTGAATTCAGGTCATTATAAAGTGTCTCTGCATTTCTAGGAGTTCTATGACATCTAAACGGGATTATGTAACTGTTTTACGATATATATCGTCTGGGAAATATTTCTAAGCTTTATCGAAATCTCTTCCTCCTGGGTTTATCATCGTCGAAAAGTTTTGAATATAAAAACTCGATTATTATTATTATTATTATTATTATTATTACTATTATTATTACTATTATTATTACTATTATTATTACTATTACTATTATTATTATATAATCATACGTACACGCTTACGCTTGTGTGTGTGTGTGTGTGTGTGTGTGTGTGTGTGTATTATTGTGATTGTCTACGTACGTACTTCACGAAAATTAGGTTATAATATTTCCAATTTGAAGATAGAACTATTTCGAAACTCCTCGATGAGATGGAACAAATCTATTCAAATGGAAACGATTACCTTTTCACTTATTATATATATATATATATATATATATATATATATATATATATATAAGCACACACATATATTTTTGTACGAGAAAGAGAGACAAATAATTGAAGATACCAACTCGAAAGTTGATTCAATTTCAACAATTATTCTTGGCTAATATTTCAAATTGGATTATTTCTTTCGAGCCTCACTGACAAAAAAAAGAAAACTAAATAGAGAAATAGAGAAAGAGTGAAAAATAGATAGGTAGGTAGGTAGGTAGGTAGGTAGATAGATAGATAGATAGATAGATAGATAGATAGATAGATAGATAGATAGATAGATAGATAGATAGATAGATAGATGGATAGATACATAGATAGATAGATAGATAGATACATAGATAAATAGATAGATATATAGATAGATAGATAGATACATAGATAGATAGATAGATACAAAATGAAGAGAAGGATATAAAAAAAATAGAAAGAGATAAAAACATTATCATTATTTTCTTTTCTCTTTTAAATATCTTATCTTATACTATGTCATTTTTCAAAAATTTGTGTGAATTAACAAAGAATGAATCAATTAATGTTAGATAAAAAGATAGATGGAAAAAAGATGGAATTAGACGAAAGAATATCTTGATCCTGATATTCTCCTTTTTCACATAAAGAAAATTCTCGACCGTTCTAAATTTCAGGGATCGATCGTCGACCTAAACAACCTTTTCGTTGATTTATGTGCCGTTTTCTTAGCGACTAATTTTTTTTATTTTCCTTTTTATTTTATTTTTATTTTTTGTTTTCTTTTTTTATTTATTTTACTAGACCATGAACTCCTCGCGGTAACTGTTACTACCGATGCGATGCATGTATATAGTATGTATGTATGTATGTATGTATGTATGTATGTATGTATGTATG
>NC_057690.1:8834669-8846593 GCF_014466175.1 Vespula pensylvanica | reverse complement strand
GTATGTATGTATGTATGTATGTATGTATGTATGTATGTATGTATGTATGTATCCCTGTGTAAGGCCATATAATATGTACGTTACTGTTTACTATTCAGTGTCTGAAAGTCGCGGTTTATGACACTGACCTCAGTACTGAACATGTGAATATTTTATTCGACGTGACCATTGTTGTGTAATTTTCTTTTATGTTTTCTTTCGTTTCTTCTTTTCTTATTTTTTTATTTATTTATTTCTTTCTTTTCTTATAATGTTTTCAATAGATCTTTTTTCTTTTTTATTTAGATAAAATTTAACGCTTTTAAAGTAGCCTTGTTTTTTGCTTTTAATTAATTTGAGTAATTATTTTATTTTATTTGGATTATTTATACATTATTGTAGGATACATAAAAAAAATCTCAAGTGATCGACCATCATAAAAATATCTATTTAAATTAGATATCGAGGAAATTATATTTATTGAATTATATTTTATTAGAAATTTTATAAATTGTCGATATTTTTAATTACAATTGTTATGACGATCATGTTCCAATATTTAAAAAATATTTCTGTTTATTAATAGATAATATTAATATAATTTGTTTCGATTAATTAATAAATTCTTTTGCTTTATTATCGTAGATCACAATTTAAATAATAATAATAATGATGATGATGATAATAATAATAATAATAATAATAATAATAATAATAAGAAGAAGAAGAAGAAGAAGAAGAAGAAGAACAACAACAACAACAACAACAATAATAATAATAAACAAATAACAACAATAATAATTAAAAATAAATATCTAAGAAAAATTAAATATATTTACCGATTTATTTATTCATTTATTTATTTTATATCATTTTATATTATATTTGACTGTTTAATATATTTAATAGGGACACGCGAAATAATTCGATCATTTGTACTAGTTCGATTGGTGGACAAACACGTACATAACACGCACGGTACAGTATAAAAGCCATAACACGCGTCTTATTGGCCTTGTAACGCAAATTGGCGACAGTATCGAGCGATTATCGCAGAACTATGGAATGCAACATATATATATATATATATATATATATATATATATATACATATATATATATACATACATATATATATATACATACACATATATATATATACATACATACACACATACATACATACATAGATACATATTATTAGCGTGTGTATATATATATGTATATATATATATATATATATGTACTTACTAGTCGGTCGCACGTTACTTAATCGTGTATATATAATAACACACATAATCGATGCCTTGTACTTGTACCTCGGTTGTAGACGGACTCTTACGAGAGCCGTTTCGTTCGAGAGAACACAAGAAAATGTCGAGACGACAATTTTTCTGCTACGATGCGTCTATGCTCTCGTTTCGCCTAGTTATACCTACGAGTTTTCTTGTTTTTTCTTTTCTGTTTATGTTTTTTTCTCCGTCTTTTTTTCTTAATTCTCTATTTCTTTTTCTTCTTACTTTTTTTTGTTTTTGTCTTATATTTTTATAATACTTCTTCTGCATTGCCTTGTCTAACATATACAGACTAATCGATATTCCCACGTCTTTAAATCGATTTTATCTCGATCGAACGTCATTTTGTACTTTTTTTCTTTCTCTAGATTTCATTGCATTAGAATATAAATTATATGTAGATTAGATTTGTGTAATATGTACATCACGTTCAGATGACCTTGCATTTAGATGTGACAGAAATATATGTGTATATATATATATATATATATGTATTATGTATCTTTTATTGCTATAATTTTATTAATATATTTTTAGAAAGTAATATATAATTTTGAATAGTATTATATTATGGTAGAAAATATATTTATAGAAAAAATATTCTTTTTAATAAAATATGATTTTTAATAATATATATTATATATAAATATATATTATTAAATATTTTCATAAGTAAATGTATAGAATTGTATAATATTTGTTTTAATAATATAATTTTGAATAATATAACAATTTTATGCAAATATATGTATATATATTTTGATAATCAAAAAAATTTAATAATATTATACTCTTATACAAATATATACTTTTGTAAAGATATTTTATTAAAAAAAGAAAAAATATATATATGCATATGTAGACATATATATATATATATATATATATATATATTTCCTCCCACCCCCTACGAAAATTTTCATGCTCTACAAAATTTGTAAGTTTGTTAACAATTAACGTACGATCGAGATACGACTTTTCAACTACAATGAAAAGAATATAAAAACAAGAAAAAATAAAATAAAATAGAACAAAATAAAATAAAAATACCAAATAAAAAAAAAAGAGCGAAGATGAGAAAAAGATGAAAGACACTAACAAGATCAACATTAAAAAAGGGAAGGAAAGAAGAAGTAAAAAAAAAAAAAAAAGAAACAAAATTTCAAAACGAAAAAAAGAGGCTCAAAAGAGAAGACGAAAGAAAAAAGAGGTAAGCAAAGGAAACGTGAAAAGGATGAAAAAAAGAGAACAATAAAAGAAGGGGTGAGAGGTACAAGTTGATACAAAAAAAAAGTAAATAGAAATAAATAAATAATATATACATGTAAAGAAAAAAAATCTCTAGAGAAAAATGTCGTTAAAAATCCGAGAAGTCTCTCTCACCTGATTTCGGAGCTTTGTGATGTTCTGTCCTCCCTTGCCAATTATAGATCCAGCAACCTACAACAGAGAAATGCGTCGTAACGACGCGTCCAGGATTTATAAGTTAAGGACACGAGCTAGCTGGTGTACGACTATGATTTATTATGTATGTATATTCCACAGTACATACAGGGTGAATCAAAAGTTTTTACATGGTTTTTAGAAATCGATTATTTTTTCTCGAAATTTTTTTGATCTTGTAGTTTTACGATTCGGCAAAGAAATTAATTAATATACTAAAATGAAAATAAAAAATATATATAATAGTATACTATATTTATATTATATTTATTAGTAATAATTAAATAATTACTAATAAATAACAAAAATAATATGTATTATATATATATATTAATATTTAATGTTAAAATATGTAATTAATTTTCTATATAAAATGGTATGCAAATATATACAATATATATATATATATATATATATATATATATATATATGTATTACTTAATTTCAAAATCTGTATATAATTTTGTATGAAAATTAAATGTGAAAAATATATATATGTATATTACTATTTTCAAATCGTGAAACTATAATCTTAGCTTATCCAAAAATTTTAAAAAGAAAAAAAGTCTAAAAAGTTTCGAAAATTAATTTATTTTTAAAATTACCATAGAATCTTTTTTTGTTGCCCATCCTGTACATACAATCTCCATACATGCATACATATACAACATGCTCATCGCGTCCCAAACACGACCTATTCTAGCCAATTGAGTTTCGCTTTCACCTCGAGAGACCTCACCTTTTCTTGTTATTCTTCTACTCTCACGTCTTTGCACCTGCTATACAACATTACGAACAAGCACGCGACATCTTTTCTCGAGAATCGAATTTCTTTTTTCCCTTTCCTTTTCCCACGGACCTTCGCTTATTTTTTTTGTCTCATATTTTATTTACTTATTTATTTATTTTTGTTCTATTGAAAAAATTTGATAAAAATTTTCAATAATTATAAATATTTGTAACTAGTTTTATTTTATGTTTTTCTTCTTTATTTTTTATATCACAATTCCTTTTTTCTAATATTTTTATTTTATTCGTGTCTTTTCCTTTTAATAAGAATAAAAAAGGAAAATAATGATAATAATACCAAAAATGAAAATAATTTATAATTTAATAATTTAATAATTAATTAAAAAAAATTGATTTAATATCAAATTTCCTAGAAAAAAGCATAAGAAAAAAAAAATAAGAAAATAGGATAAAAAAAAAAAGAAAAACAAGATTGAATAAACAAAATCAAATCTTTAGTCCTCATTGATATTTAACCTTAAAAATGCAAGTTTGTGACGCAAATCATATAACAGATAATATGAGAAAAATAATTTTTTTCCGATAGTATTCTAAAAATGTACATACGTATAATATATATAATATTATTAGAATATACTCATATAAAGTATATTAAAACATATATCTATGTACATATATATTACACACATACGCACGCGTATACAAAACAATTATTCTTGTTCAAAAAATAAAGCACATGTATAGAAAAAGAATTTGTTCGAATAGATCATGTTCCTTTTTCATTTTTTTCTCCCATAGCGAATCGTATCGTTAGCTTAAATAAACATCCTAGAAACGGGAAATACCGTGTCAAGGTACGGAAAATGATACGTTCTGGTATGAACAACTCTACTCGTTACAACAAAAACGTCCAACAGAAACGAAAAAAGAGAAAGAAAGAGATAGAGATAGAGATAGAAAGAGAGAGACAGAGAGAGAGAGAAAGAGAGAGAAGAAACGAGGTCATCCATTCGTTGATTTCATTCGTTCACTCATTCGCAATAATTACGCTTGGTCGTCGTGAATGAGTTCACTTTTGAAAAACGTTCCGTAACGACCCTGACAACGGACCAGTTATTATATCTCGACTTGATTACGTCGATCGACCGGCCCAATAAACGCAATCGGTCTCGCGCGACTGCACGAGATCGATAGATCGACATGTAAGAGGCGATCTTACGATGCATACATACATACATACATACATACATACATATATACATACGGTTATTGCTTGCTCTTACATTATCGATCCTTTCTATATCGTGGGACTACAGATATGAAAGAAGAATTGTCTTCATTAACATATCTGTATCGAAATTATCTTTCTTTTTTTTTCTTTCTTTCTTACTTTTTCCTTCTCTTATTTTTTATTCAATTCGAAAATTATATTTTTCTAATTTTTGTTTAACTTTATCTATTATATAATGATTAAAGAATCTTTTAATCACATCTTATAGCTTCTTTTTATAAATAAAAATCAAATTATGTATTATCCGAATATATAATTATGTATGTTCCAAATTGAAAATTTGCTCGTGATAAATTCGCTCATTAATACGATTTATATATATATATATATATATATATATATATATATATATTCATAATTTTTTAAAAATTAATTACTTCTTAATTCACATCGAGAACATTTATACCATTCTCTTAAAAATAGATTTTATTATAGCACGCTAGTAATCCAATATATAATTTTTTGTTATGATGTAATATTTATAATTGCATAATAATAAGTATAAAAAATTCTATACACCCATATGCAGAGCGAGTCAAAAATCTGCTGCTGATTTTTAAAATCGATTATCTTCTTTCAAGACCATAGAAATTACAGTAGAAATATAATTCCGAAAAGAAATTAGCCTATATAATAAAATATGGATAAAACACATAGACACTATATTAATATAATTACTTAATTAATTAGTAATAAATAAATTAGAATTAATAACATATATAATGTATGAAATATCTTATATAAATATACAAATTTCATATAAATATAAAATATTATTTTTCTTTTCAAATAAACTATAATATTTGAAAAAAGAGTAATTCGTTTTTAAAATTACCTAGGGACTTTTAGGGGCCCCATCTTGTGTGTGTGTGTGTGTGTGTGTGTGTGTGTGTGTAAAAGGTAAAAGATAAAAGACAAGATAAAAAAAAAGATAGAAAAGAAAAAAGGAAGATAAAAGGAAAAAAGGAAAAACAAAAACAGAAAAAGGAAATTAACATATAAAAATAAGAATAAAAGATATTATTTTTATTGAGAAATAAACGAACACGAATAAATAGGTCGAACTAAAAGTTTCTAGATGATATTCAAAAAATCAAATACTCTTCTTAAAGTTTCGACTTTTTAAACTAATTTCTTTTTATCATAACGTAAAAAAGTTTCCGAACCCATAGTTTTATAAATTCTTCCATTTATCAGATTGTAAAAAAATTTCCAGACTTGTGTTACTATTTTTTTTTTCAGATTATAAAAACGTTTCTAAGCTTTTAGTTTCACGAATTGAAAAATAAACAAATAAAAAATATATAGTTTAATGAATCTTGGAAAAAAAAAAGAGAGAAAAAGTTCGATTTTTCGAAAATCACAGTAAGTTGTGACTATATTTTATTTGTTAATTTATCTTTATCTTTTTTTTCTTTTCTTTTTACATTCGTTTCTTCTTTTTCACTCCTCTCGTAAATTCATAAAAATTCTATTCCATTCTTTTTATTGATTCCCTTACTTAAAAAATGATCAACCCTATAAACTTTTTCTTTCTTTTTTTTTTTCATTGTCGCGTGTTGAACAACGATGAAGTTGAGAGCTATTTTGTTGGCACGACGACGCACCTCGCAATTTGCTTAGCAATTTGCCTAATTAACACTACAAGGATATATGATCGGCTGCACTAAATGATTTCCTATTACGTCATACTAGTCGTGATATCATCACGAGTTCGCTCTTTTTATCAGAGAGATAAACATCTCGATGAAATCATTATTGCTCACAAGAATTTATTAATTTTATTATTGATTTATTAATTAATTCTGCAAAGAAAAAAAGAAGGAGGAAAAAATATTTTCTTAATTTTTTTAATTAATCTTAACGTTATAATAACTCAGAAATGTAATATTAAAGAATCGTTGCGTTATTAACTTTAATTTATTTTTATGATAATAAATGAACGTGAACGATTATTTATTATCTTTTTAGTATATTATAATTTATATTAGTAATTATTATGTAATAATAAATCTATGAAAAAAAATGTGAACTGTGACTTATGAAACTTTAGAATGATATATAAAATTACACGTTCGATGATATATAATACCAATGTATAATATTGAAATATAAATAATAATTATTTTCATATAAAATTATATAAATATCATATAATTATTAAATTTGATATAATTATAATTTTAATTATTTAGAACAAAGAATTGTAGAAATTACTCTTTTAATTCTAATTCTAATTTTATCGATATCTAATGTACTTCTTTTCGCATAACATTTTTAATGTAAAATTAAAATTAATGTTAAAATTGTACTTCTTATATATATATATATATATATATATATATATATATAACAGTCGTAAATCAAAAATAAATAAAAGTTAGATTCCCTAAATAGATAAAAGTTTCAAAGATAGAGATTAAAACATAGTAATATACTATTTCCGTAGTTATACATGTGTAATATTCTCGTATAAACAGTTATAGATAATAGATAAAATTAGAACGAAATATCACATTGTTATCGTACAATTATATAATTTCATAAATCATCAAACGAGATATCTAAGAATCTCTTATTTCTAATTTTAATTCTAGCGATATTTAATGTGTGTGTGTGTGTGTGTATGAATGTATGTATGTATATAATAAATAAATAAATAAATTTTCTATCCAATATGTTTCTTCAAAAATTACAAATTTTTTTATTGCTATAAATGAAATCGAAACAAAAAAAGAAATAAGAAAAAAGAAATAAGAAATAAAATAAGAAAAAGAAATAAATAAATTGGAATTTATAAATAAATTAGAGCCCGAAAAAATATAGGTTAAAACTCAAAGTCGGCGGTAATACACCGTTTCCATATTTATACTTGTGCAATACTCTCGTACAAATAGTTGTTAGATAAAGTTAAAACGAAATAGTAACAATCAAGATGATCTCTTTGCGAAAGAAATACAAAGTATCGCCTTATTCGTGTTCAACAGCGATAAAAACAAGTATATATGTATGTATATACCATGAAGTAAAATGGAGTTTCGTTTATAGGTGTGTTAGAGTTTAGATAAAGAGTCGATGATAAGGCTTTGCTTTCAAAAGCACCAAGGAAGAAAGAGATAGAAAAAAAGAAAGAAAAAGAAAAAGTAAGAGAGAGAGAGAGAGAGAGAGAGAGAGAGAGAGAGAGAGAGAGAGAGAGAGAGAGAGAGAAGAAATCTAATCAACTTTTTCAATCTTTATTATTGCAACACGGAGAACATAACGTAATGTAACGTAAAATAACGTAATGCAACAAGGAAGCTACGCAAGTGGCGTAATCGGTGTATCCGTTTTAAACGTTTCGCATATATAAAGTAGATGAGCGTTTGTACATATCTCTTTCTCTCTTTCTCTTTTTTTTTCTCTTACTTTTTCTTTCTACATGTTTCTTTCTTCTCGTCTTAACTTCCGCCAAATCATCGAGAGAATTTTTCTCTCGAAAAGAAGGAGAGAAAGACGCCGGAAGTGGATAACGGTTCGTCGAGCTCTCTTTATAACGACAATGACCGGAAGTATAGTGAATTGTGAGAGATCGCATAGCACGTGTGTACTTACAAGCTGTGCTATAGCGTATAACATCATCTTTTTTCTGAGATAATTGTTTATTAAATAAAATTTAATATTAATAAAATAATAAAATATATATTTGTTATAAAAAAGGAAATATATAATTAAATTTCTAATATGTCTGTGTGTTTGTGTGTATTACATATGTGTTAACAATTAGAAAGTGAATAAAAAACGTGAAAATTATATAATAATTATTTAAGTTAGTATAATATAAGAAAAAATATATATGCATGTATACAATATATATCTGTGTTAGTAATTACGAAAGCTAATAGAAAATCTAGAAATTATATAATATATTCTTTAGGTTATAATAATGTGAGAAAAACAAAATATGTATATATGTATTTTTATAAATTAAAATATTAAAAAATGTATACATATTCTTTTTTCTCATATTATTATAAACTAAAAAATATATTATATAAATATAAGTAAATAAATGTATATATATATAAGTAATTAAAAAAGGTAATTAACAATTTGAGAATTTCATAATCATGATTTAAATTATAATAATGCAAAAATAAATAAATACATACAAACATACACACACAGATGTAATTATGAAAATTAATTAAAAATCTAGGAATTATATAATAATGATTTTTAGCTTGTAACGTGGAAGAATTAAACACACATATGCGCACGCGCAATTTGACCTATCTATTTTCGATGGAAATCAACATGGAATAAACACACACGTGCATGTATAATCAACGATTACTTTGCTTTTGCGTATTATTGCATCGCTTTATTATTGCATCGATTTATATACGAGGTTATAAATATATAAACGATTAATGCTAATGCCATGGAAAGATCGAATTAATGGACACGAACGAAAAATACTAAATCTTATTTCTTCCTCTTTCTTTTTCTCTCTCTCTCTCTCTCTCTCTCTCTCTCTCTCTCTCTCTCTCTCTCTCTCTCTCTCTCTCTCTCTTTTTCTTTCATTTAGCTACGTGGGAAAGAGAGAACTTGCATGCATCGATCGTTCTGCGGTTAGATCAGCGAATTACTATTACGCGTTTATTCCAACGTGTTCACTTACGACGAAGATAGAACGTGTGAAAGTGAAAACATTTTTTTTTTGTTTACCATCGACGAAGTATTTCCGAGTATTTATCTTTACTAGTTTCTAATCGTTACTTCTTCTTTTTTTTGTATGTAATCTCTAACCTCTAACGTTTAACCTCCTTTACGTCGATCGTTCATCAATATATTCTCTAATAAATATTTTCCTTTGCAAAATCAGTTCAATAATGATGAAAATGAATGATACGACAATTATTAGAAATAAAATTCGAAACACGCCAATTAGTTTTTTTCTTTTTTTCTTTGCTATACACACACACACACACACACACACACACACACACACACATTACGTTTCACGTTCCTTCCATTTCGTTGGTAATTACGATCTACCTTATCGATCGAATCTATGTAACGCTGTATCTCATTAAATCGTTCTCATCTTCACTTCAATTATTAACCAATTTTATTACGAATGAAATTAGTTTTCTTTTTAATACACGAACGAATTATTTTTTGCTTTAAATAAATAATACGTTTATTTTGTGATCTTCTTACCTTGCTAGGAATGAGAAGACGAAGTTCGTCGTCACCCTGTCGATAACGTTTGTGAGGACTAGTTGGCCCTCCTGAACCTGTCATGGCGCCCGCATCAGCTTCCCTCTTCATTATTCCTACAATAAAACAAAAAAAGAACAATTGTATTAAATTAACCGAAATCAAAACTCGTACTAATCACATATAAAAGTTAATTAAAAAATTAAAAGGAAATAAACAAAATAAAATTCTAAATTTCAAAGATGAAAGTGATGAGGAAATTTTCATAAATTTATTCTTCAAATTCGCTTAAATCGATATTATTCCTAGAATAATAATTGTAATAATAATAATAATAATAATAATAATAATAATAATATTATTATTATTATTATTATTATTATTATTATTATTATTTTAATAATAATAAAAAAATCTTCGAATAACTACGATAAAAAATTTACTAGTAATCGCATAAAAAGGATAATTCGTATAAGAGAAAATAAAATAAAATTCGAAACGTAATGAAACCAAAAAAGGTTAAACAAATTTTCAAGTATTCAAACACTAAATTTATTCTTCACGCTCGTTAAACTTGACTCGGTACGACCCATACAAATACACCGAGAGCAATCCAGTGAATTACAAAATTGTCCGTCACTAATTATGGAAGGCACGTGTTCTGATAATAGATTGTACCGTTACATTAACTGATCTCCCAAAAGCATGATAGGAATGATACATCAATTATACCTAATTTAAAAATCTTTCGATAGCTGTACAAATATTTCACTCAGACTCATTTAACAAAACATTATTAACGAACATTTAGTAAATTTTTAAATATTTATTGTATAAAAAGAAAAAGAATTAGAAGAAATATTGTATTATTAGCTTTAATACAAATTTAATTAAGATGAAAACATTTTTTTTTCCTTTTATTTAATTCATAAGTATATTTCATTAGCTTTGCTTTTTCTCTTATTATTATCACAATATTTGAGAAGATTAGATGTTACTTATAATTGATTAGAAAAAAATATCATAATATATAATACGTTCGATTATATAATATAATATATCATATAATTTGTCTTGATATATATTATTTTGATATTATTATAATATATATATTATATATATGTCACAATATGTTATACATATTCGATATATATCGATATTGATATATATATATATATATATATATATATATATCATAATATCATATACATATAAGTGTACACGTAATATATAAATATTATAAAAGTTATTAATTCCAAGAGAAATTTTTCGAATTTACAGTAACTTGAGTGTCAAAGCTGAACTAAACTTCATAAAAATTATCGATATTCGATTCATCATAGAAATTATCATACTATGTAAATCTACACATAATACAAAGACAAATATCATGTAAATATCATTAATTTAAAGATAAATTTAAACAATTCTCAGTCACGTACTTTCAATGTCAAATTATTTAAACTTGATAAAAATTATTGATGATCGTTCAACCAACTCGACCCTAACGATTATTTACCAACTTCAATTCTAATACAAAGATAAATATCATTAAAAAATCATTAATTTCAAGAAAAATTTTTAATTTCGGTCATGTGAATTTCAATACCAAACAGACTATAAATTATAACTTCATAAAAACTATCAATACTCGATCAATCCCTCTTAATCTTAAATTAGAAACAATCATAATTTTTCAAATTTACAGTAATTTAAATTTCAAAACTGTGCTAAATAAATAAAAATTATCAATATTCGATCAACCGAATTCATCCGATAAAAACTATCAAAATATGCAGATCTATATATAATACAAAGACAAATATCGTGCAAAAATCATTAATTTCAAGATAAATTTTACAAATTCTAAAAATCAAGTGAGTTTCAATGCCGCTTTTCACTACTGACCTAAACCTAATAAAAACTATCGATACTCGATCAATCGAGTCCATCCATCCCGATCG
>NC_057690.1:8799017-8834423 GCF_014466175.1 Vespula pensylvanica | reverse complement strand
CTCTTTCTCACTCATCGTGATCGTTCCGAGTGAAAGGAAAGGCATCACTCGTTAGAGAGGGGTCGGTAAGGGGATGGAGGTGGGGGTGGGAGGAGGGTGTCGAGAGGGGAAGGGGTATACGTACGCGTCGACCGAATACCAGCAGCGATCATCCGTGCGAGTATAACGCGATAATACGCGTTTAGCATAGAAATCACGAAACACGTTGGTCGTCGTCGTCGTCGTCGTCGTCGTCGTCGTCGTCGTCGAAACGTCGCCATACAAAACTCGTCTATAGGTATTTATACAGGACGTATCAGAATAACTATTCCTAATTTTTATATCTTACAACACAAGTATACGTGATTCTCGATCCTCGTGTCACTCAAAACCTTCCTAATTTTATCATAAAATTGATTTATCATAAAGATGTTCAAACATGGACGACATCGCACGTAATGTCCGATAAGTATAAATAAATATATTTTTGAAACACACCCTATATAACGTATTACACATCATGTAAAAATATATGGCAGGATTGAAGTTCGCATGGTATGCGAGAACGCATAATGTGTAATATGCGAAAGTGCGGACGTGAAAATCCAACGGCGGAAAAATAAAACGCGTGGCGTACACTTTCGGCATAGTTCGGCATTCATCGGCTAACTTCGTTACGTTGAATAACAAGAATTACTCTACGAGAGTTTACAACAGATAATGTTTTCTTTGGATTGTACTTTTTGATTTCTTCGACAGCATCCTGTGTGGTTTTTAGTTTTTTCTTCTCTTTTTTTCTTTCTTTCTTTTTTTTTTTTTGTTTTTCTTTTTTCAGCTCTGTCTCTTTCCCGCTTTGTTTCTATTCAAAACCGTTTTAACGTCTCGTCGAAGAGATATATTATACAGGACGGGTCAAAAGTTTCTAAGGCGATTTTTAAAAATCCATTATATAAATTCTTTAATTTCGAGACTTCTTAAGCAATTTTTTTCTCTTTCTCTTTTCTTCTTCTTTTTTCGTAAATTGTAAAATTACGAGCTTAACTACGAGTTTAAAAAGTTTTCGAAAAAGAGTAATTGATTTTTAATAAATCATTTAGACTTTTAATCTCTAACTAACATTTATCTATAGATACATAGAATTTTTGGATCACGTATGTATAGAAATATTATAGTTGTTGTTGTTGTTGTTGTTATTATTATTATTCAATTCTAAGAAAAAATTATATATAATTAAAATAATAAACTAATTATAATATAATAATATAATAACACTACCGTTGTGGATGTTATAATCTATTTATAGTTATGTTATATAGATTATATTATAACTTGCATAAACATAAACATATTTTTAAACGTTATAATAAAAATATTCTCGATATAGTATAATTTAATTTATATATATAATTATTCCTCTTTCTATCTATCCATTTTATTTTATCTGGAGATCACTTTTAACAGCTTAAACATTTTCTATTATTACCGAAGAATATGTATTGATCTCCTCGTATTTTCTCATTCTCGCTGCGAGATAATTTTAACAGGTCGAATCGTCTTCTACGATATAAATATTATGAGGAATATGTATAATATATTTCTATCCGACTTCTTCTCTTTTAATTCTTTTGTAACACCTTGAAAAGATCTCTTATATCACGTCAGTTACATACACACACACACATATATATAGGTGTATACATCTGTGTATATATATATATACACATACATATGAGAATATATATATGATATATACATACATACATATACAGTATGTGTGTGTATATTGATCTTTTTGTCTTCTTTCTTTATTGAAATCGTTTTAAACAACAATCGTTGACATACAACCACGATTGTCGAAGTCATTGTAGTTTCTAAATAACGTCATAATTTAAGGAATTTCATTGAAAATAGGAATTTATATGAATATTCTAGCTCGTTGCTCCCCTAATGGGATATATATCTCCGAGTTATGAGAATGTACTATATACATACACCATACATAAACACGCGTATATCTGTATGTATGTATGTATGTATGTATGTATGTATGTCTGTCTGTATGTGTATATATATATATGTATGTATGTATGTATGTACGTATATATGTATGTATGTATGTACGTATATATGTATGTATGTATGTTGTATATAAGAGAAGAGTATATACATGTGCGTGATATATATCGTATGAGTTAGTACTTCTATTTTCGTCGAAAAAATACTAATTGAATTATGTTCTTATTTTCCTAACACTAAAATAATTAATATGATAAGGCGTTAAATAAAAAGTTATTATATGGAACGATTTCAAGTACTCTTATCAAACATTTTCTGAGATAATAGAATTCCATTCTATAATAATATCTACAGGTTTATATATTTAATTCGCAAATTGTTATAACAGAGTATTATATATATATAATAGAATATTTAAGTGTATATATACATATATATATTATAAATATTATAAGTATTTAAAATAATATAATAATAAAAATAATAAAATAATATATTTAATATTATTTTTGATATATATATATATAAATATAATATATTTATTTTATTTTATATAATACATTTAATATATATATATATATACTGACCCATTAGTATAATATTAAATGATAATAAATATAACTTTACGCTATCATAACATACAAATTTATGATAATGATATGATAATATTATGGTAACGTAAATCTGTTGAAAAAGAAAAGGAAAAGAAAAAGAAAGAAAATATTAAAAAAAATTAGATTTAAAAATTCAATGAAAAAACTTTCGTACCTGGAATATATCTTCGATTAAAATATCGAATTGGTAATCAGTGTTTTAACTAATAGCTATCAATGCATTTTAATAAAACATTTAATTAATGTCAATTATTAATACACAGTAAATTAATTTATTTCGAAATCTTTTCGAATAAACGTGTAAAAAAATAACAAGTCGATATGACTTTGAGGACGTCTCGATAGAAACTACTGGAAGATTATACGAGTCGATAAATAAATACCTGGTTAGGTTGATAAGTAAACAAATATTGTAGGACACTTCCGTTGTTCTTGTCATTGTTGTCGTCATTACTATTATCGTTTTGAAATACCCTTCGGTATATACATAAAATAACACAGTACTCTCCAAAGAATAAATTTCATAAATAATTAAATGTAAACGATCACTTTGTTTTGTCAAATTGAAGTATGCTTGCAAAACATTTGATAAAAATTAACTCAAGACTCACATAAGCCATGGTAATGGCCGCTTAGGTCATTTTATTTATTTTCTTGTTCTTTTTTTTAAATATTAATTCGTACTTCAAAATTTTTTCACTACAAACAAAAGTGATTAAGTACACTCTTCGTTAAGAATAAGTTTGCTACAAAAATATAATAAAGACATTGTTTATAATTATTATATACATTAATATTTGTTTAACTAGTGGTTATAGAAATTAAATAAATCAAACGAGTAGAAACAATCACAACAATACTTCAGTGCTCGTCGAAAAATTTTTGAATTTTCCTTCTCTCTTGAAAATAGTTCCCATCCTCTTTAAAATGACTGCCATACAAAAAATATAAAAAAGATAACGCATCGCTGACTATTTCAACAAATAGTTATTGAACACAAATATCAAAAGCGTAGAACCAACCACTGTAATAATTCAAGGCTTTTCAAATCAAACTCTGTGATTGAAAAATTGTTAGATCTCTTTTTCCTTTTCAAAATGGCCTGCGTAAAAAAAATATCGTATCGCTAACTATCCGAGCAAGTAATTATTAAATATAATAATCAAACGCATAGAATCGATCACTATAATAATCCAACGCTTTTCAAATCAAACCATGCGAATGAGAGACTATTGAATTTCTCCACTTTTTCAAAGAAAGGCTTCCGTAAAAAAAATATATATATATATAAAGGATATCGCATCTCTAACTATCCGTGCAAGTAATTATAGAATACAAAAATCAAACTTTAAAAAAAGAAAAGAAAAGAAAATGAAATTGAAAAATTGTTAAATTTTCTCGTCTCTCTTAAAAAGGACTTTTGTACAAGAAGTATAAAAAGAACATTGCATAGTTAATTATCCGACTAAGTAATTATTGAATATAAAAATCAAACACACAGAACCAATTATTGTAATAATCCAGGGTTTTTCAAATTGAACTCCGCGAATGAAAAATCTCCCTTATATTTCAAAAATGGTTTTCGTACAAAAGACATAAAAAGGACATCGCATGTCTAACTATCCGTGCAAGTAATTATTGAACATAAAAATCAAACGTATAGAACCGACCATTGTAATAATCCAGTACTTTTCAAATCAAACTCGGTGAATGAAAAATTGCTGAATCTTCCCACTCTTTTAAAAACGGTTTCCGCATAAAAAACATAAAAAGCACATCGCGTTATTAACTAACCGTGCAAGTAATTATTGAATATAAAAATCAAACGCATAGAACTGACCACTATAATAATCGTTTGTCAAATCAAACTCTACGACTGAAAACTCATTAATTTCTCTCTCTTTCTGTCTCTTTCAAAAATAGATTTCACATAAGAATATACAAAGGACATCATCGCCAACTATCTGCCTACGAGTAGGTAGTTAATGAACATACATAAATCAAACGCATCGAATCAACCACGGTAGTATATATATACCTACTCCAGCACTCGTCAAATTCAATTCTGCGATTGAAAAATTGTTGAACCTCTCATCCCCCTCTCTCTTTCCCTACTAAAAATAACTTCCATCCGGAATATAAAAAGGACGTCGTTACTAACTATTCGAGTAGTTAGTTATTGAACTAAATCAAAAGTATCGGACCAACAAATCTAGTATATACCTATTCCAGCACTTGTCAAATCCAATTCTGCGATTAAAAAATTGTTGAAAACTCGAATCTGTTCTCTTGCGCTTGGAATAACCGGATCGAATAATTCAACATCTCTAATTTCTTCTTCTTCGATTTTATTTTATTTCGTTTTGTTTTATTCTCGGATAAATTCGAACGCAACGAGACGTGACGGATCACGATTTGAGAGAATTTGGAGATTTAATTTTCACAAAGAAATGAAATATTTGTCGATCCGCAATGCTTTTTTTTTAGATCGAACGCTTGCGGTTGTCGCCGTTGAATTTCTCTATTTTTCACTGACTCTGGCAGATGCAACGAGAATACGCTTTTTCGCACGACACTGAGAGAACAACGAAACGCACTTTATTTTAACGCGCCGATGTAGACGACGACGGCGACGACGACGACGACGACGACGACGACGACGATGACGACGACAACGGCGAGAAAGAGAGAGGAGGGGGGAGGGAGAGAGAGGAAAAGAGAGAGATGCACACGCACACACGCATGCATGAGAATACCAGCGAAATGGAATAATCAACGTCAAGCCACACGAAATACAGAGTGAGCCAAAAGTTTCCAAATGATTGTTTTTATAAAAAAAAATCAATTACTCTTTTTTGAGACATTTTCAGACTAACTTATTTATGTTTTCTTTTTGTTCAGATTATAAAACTATAAGCCCAGCTTGTAAAACTGTCAGCACCAATTTTTTTCCTTTTTTATTTCACGGTAAATAAGATACTGTATATATGTAAACGTAGAAAAATATTACATATGTTAATTAACGTAATGAAAGATAAAGATTTTCTTGCAGAATATTTTTAATATTTGTTCGCGATATTCCTCGCCATCATGTTTGAATATAAGAAATACACTATCGTAATTTTTTTTTACGTATATCAAGTATAATATTTTATAATTGTTATCAAATATATATATATATACATAGCCATTTATTTTGAAAGTGGCTTAAGTCCATTTGTTCGTTTTTAAATTGAGACATTTAATAGTTCGCATTTGAATCAATTTAAAAATAAGAATTATTTATAACCGAGTAGTATAATATTCTTGCGTTAAAAAAGAATATATAATTTCAGTTTAATAATCAGTTTAATAAACATCATTTAAAAAGTAGGACGTTCTCGGTGGTTACAAATAGATTTAAAATTGTTTTAAAAATTAATGTAAAGATTTTTTTCAATTTTTGAGAAAGTCCATCGAAAAAAAATGTAAAGCTTTAAAATGAATAAGTAAAAAAGACTATCATTTTGTCTATTGTAAATATAAAAGTTGAACCCTTTTAAAAAATTATACGCACAATCAAATTATATTTATAAGTATCTGCTCCATTTAATTTTCGGAAGAAATTTAAAATAATCATGCTGTATATACTGTAATAAGTCCATTAACATCTTTGTATTTAGATATTGAAATTATTTTTACGTTTTTATGCAATGGCGATAATTGGAATTTTAGCGTTCAAACGTAGACTTCAAGCCACTTTCAAAATACAAATTTTTACGATTCCGTTAATTAACTGATCTAAACTATTAACGAAATTTCAGTGAATTTGAATGTATCATTGTTAGTCATAAATTTTTAAATGAAAAAATATGCGTAGAATTATAACTATTGTAAACGTTAACCCGTCTTTTTTTTGGAAAAATAGACCTACGTAGGTTTCGAAATAAATGGCTCATATATTTCTTTGTTAAATACTATTGCAGAGAACAAAAGTTTCTATTTTTACAATTTATTTTCTTATCGTCCAACTGAGATACGATTTCACATAAAAAGTCAAATTAAAGAGAGAGAGAGAGAGAGAGAGAGAGAGAGAGAGAGAGAGAGAGAGAGAGAGAGAGAGAGAGAGAGAGAGAGAGAGAGAGAGAGAGAGAGAGAGAGAGAACCACAGAGTTGGAATTTATCGGATAAACGTAGAAGAAAAAACGCGTTAATCGTTCTATCTCGTTCCATCCGAAAAAAAGGGAAAAAAGAAAAAGAGAGAAAAGAATGAACGCCCGCCACGGTATTTTTTTCATCCCTGTTATGGCGGAAAGGGAAGGAAAGAAAGAAAAAAAAAAGAAGTATATGTATAATTTTCTTTTTTTTATTTTTCCTCGACAAACCTTCCGCGTCCCAACACAAAAGCGAAAAATTTAACGACATGAATCGCTAAAGATACTACGAATGTATTTGATTCGATTCATGCTACCGTATTTTGTTCGAATAAACAGGTAAGCGAACGACAAATTTATCTGAAAATAAAAAAAAAGGAAAGAAAAAACAAAAAACATTGGAAAATATTTTTTTTCATAGAGAGAGAAAGAGTAAAAGAGACATAAAAACTTGAGCACGATATTTTTATGGATTTTACTTGAGCGAGAAAGAAGGCATATAAAAATAGCGGATATTAAACAAAAACAGGAAAGAAAAGAAAAAAGTCATGATTAATTTACCGGAACTCACAAAACCACTTCTTGAAATATAGAGAATTGATAAAAGAAAAAAAAATGTACATAGAAATATGTATATGTATGTGTATATATATATTTTTCTATATTTGCAGATATTTATTAAATATACACATACACGTTTATTTATTTATTTATTATATTATTAATTTATATATTATAGTAAAATATACTAATACTTTATATACTCATATATATATATATAAAATAAATAATGTATATATATTGATGCGTGTGTGTGTACCCACACAGAAAGAATGAAAAGAAAAAAGGATGAAATAAAAAATGTCAGCCATATTTAATCGCAACTATTCAAAATAAATAAATTCTTTTTTGCTACAAAAGCTGAATTCTTTAATAAAAATTCATTAAGTTTGTTTCAATTTTATAATCGAATTAAAATAAACAATGTTCATTGATAAATATTAAAATCAACAAAAATAATCACTTATCCTCAAATAATAATAAATACACATCTATATATATCGTACATGTATTGACTCGCATAGTAATGTATATGTGATAATAAAGAACACCAACAGTGCCCTAAAATACGAATAAAAAGTAAGACGGAAATGAGAATGAGTTGAGAAATTCTGAAGTGAAAAGGTTCATTTTTTACGAGGGTATCTCCCTCTCTTCTCTCTCTCTCTCTCTATCTTTTTTTTACTGGCATATATTTTTCCTTTGCATTTTATCCAAATCCATTTTCTCTCGGGTGCTTACCGCACAAAGTGTTCGTTCAAGACCAGAAAACGAGAAAAAGACAGGAAAAAGGAAAAGCATTAACCGAATTTAATTCAAAGTGGGCAGAAAAATATAACAAAAGAATCGTTGATTTTCCAAATTTTAACTTAAACTTACAAAGAGAAATAAAAAGGCAAAAAAATAAATAGATAAATAAATAGATAGAGAGAGAAAGAGAGAGAGAGAGAGAGAGAGAGAGAGAGAGAGAGAGAGAGAAGTAGCATTAATTGCAATTTAATTTAATTCTCTATAACCACGATATTTGTTTGTATTTGATTAAACCAAGGTATTAGATAATATGAAAGTTAATAGTATTATACTAATATAATCATATCATATTATATTAGTTATTATAGTAATGTAATTATGCAATAGATGCATAAAGTAGATACAGTTTAATTGTGCTATGAATTCTATTATGTAGATATAATATAATAGATGTAATATGATATAATACTAGTACTCTTCTCTCTCTCTCTCTCTCTCTCTCTCTCTCTCTCTCTCTCTCTCTCTCTCTCTCTCTCTCTCTCTCTCTCTCTCTCTCTCTCCCTCTTTCTCTCCCTCCCTCTCTCTATCTCTCCTCTCCTCTTCTCTGCCTGTGTGTGTGTGTATGTGTTAATATAATTTCATTATTCTGCAATACATTATATTGATTATAATTACATTAGTATTTACATTACTATTAATATAACTACATTATACTAATTATAACATATATTTATAAAAAAGTCATGAAAAAAAATGTTTATTAATAAACTCTTAGACGATTAAATAAGCAATATAATTTCCGTCTATAAAATGAAATAAAATTTTAACAATATAGAAAATAAAACGAAAAAAAGAAAAAAAGAACATTTTCTTGGATTGTTCCAGGAATTCGTCGGCCATATTTATACTTCGCAAGGGAGTCGCCACATTATCCTTTGTAGTTAATATAACAGACGCCATTATCGGACTCGCACGACACAGAAAGCACACAGTAAATTTATTGTTCGTAAGCATGCATATATTAATGTCGCGGTCGATGATAATTATATACATATGTATATTGTATTAAATTATTCGAATTATCTGAACGATGAGATCGCTCGAATTCGCTTTTACGAACGTCCACCGCTCATTTATTCATTCTTTGCATACATATATTTTTTCTTGCTTTTTTTTTTCTTCGTCTTTTTCTTCTCTTTTACTTCTTTTTTCTCTCTTTTTTTTTCATATTTCGCGTGTAGAAAAAGAGTTGGCGAGCTTAGAGAGATAGAGAATATGTACGTCATCAAAATATAACATTCATACGATCTCTCTCTCTCTCTCTCTCTCTCTCTCTCTCTCTCTCTCTCTCTGTGCGTGTGTGTGTGTGTGTGTATGTATGTATGTATGTTGTATGTATATGTGTGTATGTGTATGTGTATGTGTAGCTTCGTCCTCGTGACAAAAATAAAAAGCCGCAAAGTGTATCTAGATCTTTTCTGGTTGAAACGAGCCACGGAAAAAAGGCGCACGCGATCACACACACACACATAGAGTGAGAAAGAGAGAAAAAGGAGAGTAAAAGAGAAAGAGAGAGAGAGAGAAAGAGAGGAGAGAGAGAGAGAGGACAAAATCGATACGATCAGTCGGTAGATAATGACACGCGACGTTAATGTTTCATCCCCTAATTCGACTAGAAACGTTTGGCCCTTTCCTTGTCACGCTTTTATGTACGACAATAATATACCATGTACTCGGAAATATTATTAATTCTTACAAGAAACAATATTTATATTCTTCACTATTTAATCTTAGTAATGTGTGTGTACGTGTGTGTATGTATGCGTATGTGTACGATATAGATAACAAAGAAAGGAACTAATCAATAATGAAATAAGGAAATCGATTTGAGAAAAATTAACCTGAAAAGAAACTTTGAAAACCTAACTTTGAAAAAAAGAAGAAGAAAAAGTAACAAGAATAAAAAGAGATTGAAACATACAAAGATAGAAAATAATCTGTGAATCGATTAAAATGAAAAATCGTCAAAAAATTATCTATATGGTTGATGATATATTATATAGTATAATTTCTGTAGTATTATATGATATGTAATATATAATCTATGGTCTATAATATGATATATAGTATAAACTATGGTAAGTGATACGGCATATATAGTATAGTCTATGATTTATATTATATGACACGTAGTCTATGATGTACTTGTAAATTTACGTGAAAGAAGATTACGTACGGTAATTATACGGTGGTTGATAAGTTCTAACAGTAATTGGTAAATCAGCTGTATAATCATTAATTATTGCAATAATTAATAAATTAAATAATTTATCAAATTAACAAACTATATTACTTAATAATAATACTATAAACATACTCACACAAAACATAATGTATCACGATTGAAATAAAATGGCTGCCATTCATCCGATCAATATTTTAAATAAATGAATAATATTTACAATAAAACATTGTTACGTAATACAAATGACGCAACCCTGATACTAATTATTTATATCGAAACATTCATATACGACCGATTTATTTTACAATACACTTAATAAAAATCTTAACGAAATAGACGGAAATGAAATAAAACGAGATTCGCAAGGTAAGACGTTGAAAGAAAGAAAAGATCGTTGGATCGAAAAATCAGAGACAAAAAAAAATAAGAAAAAAAAAATTCTCGAAATAGGTGGGAGGAAGTAGTGGTGTGATCGAATTGAAGGGAGGAAGAAAGGTGGAATGTCTTTCCCCGAGACAAAGAGTTCCACGAAAGAGAAGAAAAATTTGTGTATAGGGTTAGTCTGGAATAAGGCTAGGTTTGCCGTAGTGGAGGGAGGAAAAGAAAGGGGTGGCTGAGGGTTGGTAAAAGGGCGCCGTAAAGTCTGCAATGGGAGTAGCGTGAGGCGCCGTCGAGTCCAACGCGGATAGGAGTGCATCGGTTAACCAGTCCGTAACTAGTCCGCACGCGCCACTACGGAGCCATTCCGGTGTGCCAGGGAAGAAGGGGTGGCGAACGGAAAAAAGACTGGACGACAATTAGGGACAGGATAACATGACGACCAGCTCCGATTTAAGACGAACCTCTTCTACGGATTTAACGTTTTCAAAGTGAATTTTTCTTTCTTTCTTTCTTTCTTTCTCTCTCTCTCTCTCTCTCTCTCTCTCTCTCTCTCCCTCGCTTTTTTTTATTTTGTATCTGTTTTTGTTTTTAAAAGAGAAAGAGAAAGAAAGATTTTTTTTTCGTTGTTTGAATGAATTATTAACGATTAATTTCGTATACGATAATTAGGGATAAATTGTATCGAACCGACGATTTTTATTTTTATATTAATTTAACGTTTTAAGAGTGAATTTTTTTTATAATCTGTGAAGAAATGGAAGAAAAAAATTGTTCGAATGGAATTTGATAAACCCATAGATATAATTTTGATTTATATCAAATTGCTAATTACTGTTTTAATCGTTATATCTATACGCATATACTGTATCATTTATACAAATATATAGATAAATACATAAAAATATAAACAGAAGCAAAAATCAATGTTTTTTTCTTCTGAATAAATTTAACGTTGTAGGTGTGTGTGGAAAGAGAGAGAGAGAGAAAATCTATTGTTGTAAAAAATTTTGTTGTATTTATTACTGAAATTATTAGATATCTCATTATCGAACTTACCAGAATAAGATTGACAAGTACTTTTTTTTTAACTTAATGAGATGCGATTGATAGACATACGTCTATCAATAGACATGAATGTTTAATTAATAATAAATGATTATTCATCGAATAAACCATTTTCTTTAAATTCATTTTATTTGTTTTAATTTTTTCTCTCTTTCTGTTTTCTTAATATGATGCAAAAAAAGATATTCTCTTTCGTTGCTCAACGCATATAACTTCATTCCAAGATAATCAACGATCCTTTTCTCTCTTTTTATCCTTCTTCTTCGTAGGAAAAAAAATTCCTTGAATGAACGAGCTCGTAAAGATAACAAGGGCTGTAAATCATTTCTCTTTTATACTGCAGATATAGATGTATATGAATGAGCTATGAATTAAAATAAACATTTAAAAGACAAGAAAAAAAAAGAAATACAAGAATTAGAAATCATAAAGAAATTATGTAAATTATCTGCATAATAAAATTATAAGTAAATAATGTAAATGATATGCACATAAAAATAAATAAATACATAGATTTGTATTTAAAATTAAACATCTAATACACAATACACGATAATATATATACGATAATAAAAAATACATTTAAAAAAAAAATAAATAAATAAAATAAAATAAAATAAAATAAATAGAAAATTCATATAGATAATTCATAATATATAATACAAAATATGCCACGTTGGAACGAAAAAGAAAAATCCATAAAAAAATAAATAAATAAACGAATAAATAAATATATATATATATATATTTGTAAGTATAAAAAAAATAAAAATGTAATTTCTAATTCGTTAGCTCCGCTCCTATTATTATTATTATCTTTTTTCTAACAAACAATTTTAATACTAATTAATTAAAAGATAAATCAATAAATATCCAATATTTGTTATCTTTTTTTCGTTATAAATAATTTCAAGTGAAACAACTTATTCATACTCGAATAATAGGTCAAATGCATCGATCGTTAGATATCGCGTGCATTAGAACGAAGGCAACGTCTAAATTCGATCGCGTCAAGCTGTATAACGCGTATTACAAGCCGCGTACCTATGTATATGGCCCCGCACCAGTTCAAAATGGAATGCAATATATCGAGAACGCGGAAAACGCGAGTCTCACGTTTCTAACGTTTTCTTCCTCGGGATCTATCGATCGTAATAGAAATAACGAAAATAGAAAGTTAGCCAACTGGGCTCAGCGAAACCACGATGATGCGGGAATTTATACGTAAAAATATATCAATTTTTTATTTATTTACTTATTTTTATTTATTTATTTATTTATTTATCTTTCTCTTTTTTTTTAACATTTTTATCTTGTCTCATTCGACACAACACGATAATTTTCTCCTCGAATTAGATTTTTAAAAAATTTTATTTAATTTTTATTCATATATATGTTTCTCTATTTTTATTATCTGCACACCTAAATTTATATATTTTATAGAGAGAAAAAGATTTCACATTGATTAAATTACATGTTTCATTTACTTTGTTTATCATTTTTTATTTTGTTTCATTCGATTCAACAAATCTTCAATTGTTTTTCTCCTCTAATCAGCTTTATACATTATATATATTGTTTTTTCAATTTTTATTAAAAGTCAAGTGACTTTCTTATTTTATTTAAATTTTGATTTAAACGAACGATGAAAGAAAAAAGATAAAAATAAAAATAATATCATAATAATTCGAAAACATAATTCGAGAGAGAAAGAACTCGTCGATTATTCTCAACTGAGAACGTAAACTCAGCTATCGATTTTACGAACTACGGTATCGAGGCATCCTATCGTTACGAGCGTTTCTAATCTCCTTGAAAGCTCGAAAAAAGAAAAAACGAAGAAAAAAAGAAAAAAGAAAAAGAAGGAAGAAAAAAGAGTCGACGAAAAAAAAAATAAAAATAGGGGAAGAAAAAGCCATGGCAGACGGAGTGACCACACTTTTATCGCAATAATGGCCCTCACTCTTACCCCTTTCCCACGCGAGTTATATCATCCGTATGATATTTATGAAATAATCATCTCACGTTCCCTTCTATACGCAGGCGCACACACATACATGAATAGTATACCACGTACATATATTAGGTATAAATACAGGGCTTTGTGAATTCTTAGAAGATTGTAAAAGCATCATTTAATACTTTTTCACGAATTTTTAAATTTGTAATTACGTCTACAATCTGGAAAAAGAAAAGAAAAAAAAAATGACTTAAAATGTATCTTCAAAGAAAAGAAGTAATTGATGTTTTCTTTTTCTTTTTTTTTTTTTATATTACCTAAGAACTTTTGGACTCACCCTGTATAATCGTACATATAGAAATAGTTATCTAGTGCGCGCGCACACCCTCGTCGAATGAAATTGCTAGGCGCCATGAAACGCTTCGTTTATTGCTCTCTGAGAATCATGTTATGTATATATATTACACATATATACATACACTTATATATATCCCTACATATTATACAAATATATATATACATATGTGTGTGTGTGTGTGTGCGTACGCATGATATATATACGTACGAACATACGTATATATGTTTTGCATGTACGTATGTGTGTTTGCGTGTGATGACTTTCGAATGTAAATTTCTCATTCTCGCAGAATTATTTCCGGAAAGATGTACTTACGTACATATATGTATATGTATAATACATACGAATTATACCTATATGTGTACATACATACGTATGTACGTCATACTTATGTTTGACTTGACGATTCAACTCACCGATCGGTATAATTTAATTCGCTTTTATTCGTCGTTTATTTTTTCTTCGAAAATAAATAGACAATTCTTTCGATTGTTCGAGAAATTATT
Source organism: Vespula pensylvanica (assembly GCF_014466175.1). NCBI lineage: Eukaryota > Metazoa > Arthropoda > Insecta > Hymenoptera > Vespidae > Vespula > Vespula pensylvanica. Next base: position 8,819,855 of record NC_057690.1, on the reverse strand, counting down.
CGAGAAGAAGAAACAGGAGCAGTAGAAGTAGAAAAAGTCGAGTCGAATGTTTGCCGATAACCATGGAAGTAGAAAATTCGAAAATGGTTATATTCCTGAAAAGGATACGAACAGATAGAAATAGAGAAAGAAAGAGAGAAAGAAAAAGAGAAAAAAAAGAGAGAAAGAGAGAGGGAGAGAAACATGCTCTCTTGTTCTAACCCATTAGCGAGTTTGAAAATGCATTGTCTGGGAAAATCGAAGGAAAAGCAACGATGTTACATAATTCTTCAGATGATGAATAATTTTTTCTGCTCGAAAGAAAATCTTTCTCGGTTTATTCTTCTCTTCTGTTTTTTTTTTCTTTTTTGGAAAGAAAAAGAGAGGGAGGGAGGGAGGTAGGTAGAGAGAGAGAGAGAGATTTTCTCTCTCATCGCATTGCATATCAAATGTATTTTTTGTTCGAAAAAAGATTTTTTAGTTTACATTCCTATATTTTTTTTAAATCTTTTTTTCCTTTTTGGAAAGAGAAAGAGAGAGAGAGAGAGAGAGATTTCTAGGTATATCTGTTTCAGCGATTTTTGTAAGATTATATATACGTATATTTTTTCTCTCGTTACATTATACATTAAGTGCATTTTTTTTTATCGAAAAAAGATTTATTTTAATCTATTTCTAGTTTATTCATTTGTCTCGAAAGATAGAGAGGGGGAAAGAGACGGAGAGATATTTTAAGAAACACATTTTTTTAATTATGCATAGGTTGTTTTTTTCTCGTTTATTGTATATCAAATGTTTTTTTTTTTTTCATCAAAAAAAAATTTATCTTTATTTGTATTCATTTCTTTTTGTTTTTTTCTTTTTTGTTGACAAAGAGGGAGGGTAGGAAGGAGGAAAGGGAGGGGGAGAGAAAGAGAGAGAAAGTTTTAAAGGATTATCTGTCAGCCATTTTTACGAAATTATATACATACATTATATAATTTTTTAAATTGGTGATACTATATATCAAACTTGATTAAATCTAGTCGTGTAATCCGCCATTTTGAATATCAATTCTCATGAAATACGATACTCCATGCGTCATAAGTAAAAAAAAGACCGATAGAAAGAAAAAAAAAGAGAGGGAGGAGAGAGAGAAAGTTTTAAATTGATTGAAAAGAAGCAAAACAGAAGAAAAATAACCTCGACTCTTTCGACAAATGAGAACTCAAGAAAATAAAATCCAAAACGTCGTCTCACGGATTAGCACTCTGTTGAAATACGAAATATCTTCTGCCATTAAAAGGTCATAAGTTGCGAAACATGCAAAAGGAAAAAAAGAAAGGAAAGATCAAAAATAAAATGGAGAAAGTGACTGACACGAAATGGCGACGGTAAAAGATGAGTCTAATCTCTGTTTTTGTTTAACATGTCATCGAATAATATACGGCAATATTTTTTTTCTATTCTTCTCTGAAACAAAATAGCCATTCATCAGATACTATAATATTCCGTTACGTTTTTACGCTCTTCGAAATAAAAATTCATTAAAAAAATATCAAATTATACACAATATTGATTTATCAAATATAATACCGGGTAAATCAAAAGTTTATAGATAATTTAAAAAAATTTAATATTGTTTCTCGAGACACATTTTTTTTAATTGTAAAACAACTACCCTAACTACAAACTTAAAAAGTCTCAAAAGAAAGTAATTACTTTTTAAAATAATTAAAAAATTTTTGGCCCATGCTATACTAGATGATAATAATTTATAACGATATATTTGAATATATACAATAAAATAAATAATATATTAATATTAAAATTCATAATAGTAACAACAACGAAAATTTCTTCTTATCAAAACATTCAAAAGTTCATATATTTATATATTATTTATTATCCAAATATTTTAAACAATAATAATACGATAAAATTTAGATGATCCATATGTAACAAAATATTTAACAAATTCTAAATATACGATATATATATATATATATATATATATATATATATACATATATAATTTAACCCATTTCCTCGAAAATGATCTTTCTTTGAAATACTTAAAATAATCTCTAAACAGAAAACGTAAAAATAAAACAGCATATGACGAGACGTCGAAGACGAAATAAATTCGTCTGTCTAAGCAGACACTTCCGTGTGTGTCGACGTCCGATATTCGTGCATCTTCGTGCACCTTCGTAAATCTTCGTAATGCACAACAAAAATGGTGGAATTACTGGTATTATTTTGGCGGGACGTTCGAGTTGGCAAAGAAGAGTGGCCAGGTGAACTGAGATAGATAGAGATAAATAGATAGATAGATAAATAGAGAAAGAGAGAGAGAGAGGGAGAGAGAGAGAGAGATTATTGGCTGCTACGGCCGAGATTAGAGCGAGTTGGCTTAGAAATTCGACGCTTGCTTTTGACGTCAGTATTAGAAACACACCAGTGATTCTAATACGCATACTCCCTATCTCTCTCTTTTTATCTTAAGTAAACTGATGTACGTTTGGTTTCTTCTTACTATCACTGAAAATAGAATGATCGACATTAGGATAGAATTGATATGACAGTGAGTATAGAGAAATGTAGTATCGTTTTTCTCGATTAGAATACAGTGAATCTCAACATCAGCTTTGTATTACCGTAAAACGCACAATTTTGTTCTTTTTTCTGAACTTTTAAATTTGATTATTATTATGATCACTGTTATTATACAGATTATTGAAAAAGAATAAGAAAAAGCGTATTTATATAGGAATCAAAATATAGTGATCTTTAACGTCAGTTACGTGTCACCATAAATCACTTAGAATTCTTTTTTACTTTTGAAACGAAGTGAATATACATTTGATTCTAATCGATTATTGTTACGATCATTGTTGTTGTAAAGATTATAGCAAGGTAATGTTGAATTAGAATTGAGTAAGAAAATAAGAAGCAAAAGGTTATAAAATGATAGAGAGATAGAGAGATAGAGATAGAGAGAGAGAAAGAGAGAAAATATTTGAATAGAAGTAGAGATCGCCTCGAAAGCGGTTAAGTAAACGAAACGTGTTATTTCAAAGCTACAAACGAAAGATACTAACATGTTGACTTTGTGTCTTATCAATTTTCTAACTAACTAACTAACTGACTATTAAATGAATAAAGAAAATTACGTATATATGTAATTCATTGTATAAATCTTTGTATCTAACACAAACCTTATGTATTGTTTTACAACATTTGTACCGTCTTATTTTATCTAATCTTATTCTAATATAATTAAATTTAATTATTTTAGATTTATATTATTCATTCTAAGATAATCAAATTTATTGTAATTTAGTGTAATTTATTAAGGTACAATCTAATCTTATTTGATATACCTACGCACACACGCACGCACGCACGCACGCACGCACGCACGCACACGAAGACTAAGACTACATGATATATGTTTAAATAAATAAATTAATTAATTAATCAATCCTTTAGTCATACGAAATAAAATACTTGAAATAAAAGTTTGAGTGAATTTTCTTCATTTCTTTCTCAAGGAATTTGAGAGGAAAGAGTTGTTCCTAAAAGACAGATGTAATATTGAATAGAAAGAGGGATAGAGGGGGAAAGATATAAAGGAACACGCACACACATACACAGACACACAGAAAGAGATAAAAATGAAAGACAGAGAAACATCTTAAACCCAATCGTTCGTCAAACGAAATTACTTTTCTAGCTTAAAACGAATTCTTATTTCTTATCTAAAATTACATTACTTTGTTCATTTCCTGTTTTTCTGTTACGAAATTTGTCATTTTCTTTTGCATAAAAGTACAATTTTTTTTCTTTATTATAGATATCTTATATAAATACTTATTTTTTTATCATAGATATATTATAGATATTATGCAATTACGGATTTTTCTTTTCTTTTTTTTTTTCTCAAAATTTCTCATTTTATAGTGTATTACGATAAAAATTTATTCTTTTTAATCGGTATCATCAAAAATCATGAGTCGATAAATAAATTATTAAAATTAAAATTGCTAATTTCTCTTTCATTCTTTTTTTTTTAAATTTGCCACTTCGTGATATATTACGATAAAGATTTTTTCGGTATCATTGAATTATGATTCCTTTTTTTTCTCTTCTTAACTTCGTTATTTCACGCTATACAACAAAAAAAGTTACATCAAAATTATTGAAAACTACAAATCGATAGATAAATCATTAAAATTTTAATTACGAATCCTTTTTTTATATACGCAATTATTATTTTTTAATACTTATTAATATTTCAATATTAATATTTTTTCTTGCACAAGGTCGAAAAAAGTTTCTTATTTCTCGATATCATCGAATTAAAAAGTGATAAATAAAATGACGATAATTATTATTTCATTGATTTGACAAGAAGAGTAAAGTGTCCACTATTTAACGAAGGAAAAAAATATTAACGAATCATAATTTCTATCTTAATTCTCTTAGGATCCTTTTTCGATATCTCGATATCGAAATACGACCAGATTTTCTCTCAAGCACTTTTTATTATCCTATCGGGAGTTGAACGATGTAACACGATCGTCGTTATGTCGATCGAAGAATTTAAACGACCATCGAAAAAAATTGTATACGGTTCTATATGAATAAACACACATGTACGCATACACACATATATGCATACGTGTATATTCTTTGATATTATTTTCGGAGGATCACGTTACACGATATATCACAAAACTATTCAGTCGATCAATTTGTACATATTTATTTCTCCGACAACGTGTATGTGTGTGTATGTGTGTAATAAAAACAATAAACGAAGTTTATCACGAGGATTAAAAAAATTATATTTTTTAATGGACAACAATACTTCATGGACTCGTTACAACGATTTAAATAAAAAATTGATACTGGAAACAAAAAACAAATGAAATATGTAAATAAATATCGAAAAATGAAAAAACACAAAATATGTTGAATGAGATTAGAACTTGTGTAAATATATGATTAATATTTAAATATTATCCTGTAGACTAACTTATTTCTTTTTTTTTTCACTTTAATAAATACAAAATATTCATACACATTAAATTAAAAAATAAATTATTAAATTGAAATTAATGTAATATTTGTGTATGTACGTGTATAAGTACTTTTTTACGATCTTTTTCGTTCATTTTCATATTTTAAATATTTACATATATTTGTATATTTCAATACACAAATATATATATATATATAAATACTTGATGATTATATGATATATAAACTAATATTATATTACTAATATAAATATAAATTAATTTATAAAATATATATTATAAATAAATAAATAAATATATAAAAAGCAGAAAAAAAGGAACGAGAAAAAATTTCTAAATATCGTCAAATGGAATCACGTATTACGAAGGGAATAGGGAAAAAGGAAAAAGAAAAAGAAGAGAAAAAAGGGGAAAAAAAAGAAAAGAAAAAGAAAAAGAAGAGTTTATTGAACGAGAGTGAATTCTATCGTTAGACGATTTTCGATCGATGTTACGAGCCGGTCTCTCCTGCGTTTGACGGTTCAATTACTTCCATAAGACGAGTATCTAACGAGCCTTCGCGTCGGCCAATGTAGCCCGTCCATCCGTTCGCTCGGCCGACCTCAAAATTAGATTCTATGAAACGAACAAGCCGGAAGAGAGAACGAACGAGTAAGTGAAAGAGAAAGAGAGAAAGAGAAAGAAACAGAGACACAGATATAGACGTACAGAAAGATAGAGAGAGATACAGAAAAACAGATAGAGAGAGAGAGAGAGAGAGAGAGAGAGAGAGAGAGAGAGAGAGAGAGAGAGAGAGAGAGAGAGATAAAGGTAGAGATAGAGAAAGAGAGAGAGAGACCGCATATCAAATTTATTTAGCACCGTGTGAATTTCGACGAGGAAGAACAAATTCATTCATTCGACTTTCCTTGTCTCTTTCTCTTTCTCTATCTCTACCTCTATCTCTGTATCTCTCTATCTCCTTTTATCTCCTTCAACGTTTCTCCGGTAACACGGTGAAGCCAGCAACCGGCCGTGACCACTCGTGTGCTTGCTATTTACAAAACCGTTCTCCGAAAACGTTTTACGTATGTATATATGTAGGTACGAGTGAAGAACACGAGTACAAAAATAAGTTAAAAAAAAATAAATAAATAAATAAAAACAAAAAATTTTAAAATAAAAATTTAAAAAAAAAGGAAATGAAAAAAGATTAGAAGAAACAGGTACTGAAAAAAGAACTAAAACTAAAACTGAAACTAAAACTAAAATAAAAATGGAGAAATGCAGCCTTCCGCATCCATGGTTCGTGTGTTGCTGTTACGAGGACGATGCTTCGTCGAGAAAAATGAAAAAGAAAACTAAATTTGTTAACTGCCTTTGGCACTCAGAGTCTCTACGTTCTCTCTCTCTCTCTCTCTCTCTCTCTCTCTCTCTCTCTCCCTCTCTCTCTCTCTCTCTATCTCTCTCTCCCTCTCTCTCTCGCTCTCTTTCTATCTATTTCTTTCTTTTTCTTTTCTCTTTTTGAAAGAAAAATTCTATCGTTTCGTTAGCACTCGCGCGTAAAGTAGAAAATGTCGTGACGAGGGAAATGGCGAAAATTTTTATTTTCGTTTACGTTTCAACAAAGTTGTTCGCGGAATTCGACGAAAATTTCTTTACATATACGAGTTTGTACAAACATATTTAACCTGAACTCCATGTAATTACAGAGATAAATTAATATTATTACAAATAAAAAGAAAATTCTGTTTATAAAGAAAGAAATATATACTCATGTATTTTAATAATAAAAATCGAAAGAATGACAAAAAAAAGGAAGGAAAGAAGTTTTTAATTACAAACGAGTTCATAATTATAATACACATATACGAATATATAAACATATAAGTATATATATTTTTATATAAAAAATTTTGAATATGATATATTAGTATAATATTATATGTGTAGGCGCGCGCACGTGTATTTGTGTAACGAGAACATAATATAAATAATACTATATAACGTATCTATATACTGTAATATTTATTGTCATATTACTTTAGTATATTACAGATAAATTTAATATTATACCAATTAACTTATACACATTATTGGTATAATTAAAGTAAGTAATGATTTTCATGAAAAATGTTTCAGATAATTAATTGAATGATTTCAAGAGTAACATAATCATCGATCAGCTTTTTCTTTTTTTTTTGTTTTTATAGAAGGATTTTACGTAGAGGACATACGAAGGTCGTTTCTTTTTCTTTTTTCCTTTTTTAAACGGAAGCATATATTTTTTATTACATCAGTCAATCAAGCTTATATATATATATATATATAAAATAGTATTAACTTATTTATATCGAAGAACCATTACTTTAAATAAACATTTTAATTTCGATATTACTAAAAAACTAAATGTATAAATTTAATAAAACGCAATAAGAAAGTAATGAAGTTTCTTAGCAATATTTAAATTAAAATATCTCTTAAACTAATCACTTATCGAAACACATTTAATACTTCAAGTTAATACTTTCTTCATAAAGAATGCATCGACAAACTATTAAAAACTATTAATTATTCAAAAAAATAAAATTATTAATATAAACAAATAAATAAATGAAAAAAAAATTTTTTTTAATTAAAATAAAAATAAAATTTAAAAAGAAAAGATCAAAATGTGCCTTACTTGAAGCCATTTTTCTCTGAAACATTTTTCTTTTTTATCATTATTTACAGGATAATCGAAGTCATTCCGGTTATTTGTATCACCCTATATATTATATACAGGCATAGAGGGAGAAAAAAAGAGAGACAGGTACACATATATTTATATCCTTCTTTGGTGTCCATGAAAAGACACGCGTTGACTATCCCAGTCTCGCAAAGTATTTCTCGTTTGAAACGAAGTTACATAAAAGAGTTGAAGTCGGCTCGCGCGCAAATAAAGATTGGAATTTCGTTTCAAAGCCGATTTTCTAAGTAAACCGGCTATTTTTATTCAACGATGTCGCATCGAACATCGCCCGTCCGGTTCATGAGCAATCGTAACACGTATTTTACCTATATCCGCGCGCGTGTGTGTGTAAATGCGTATGTATAAACGTGTGTACTTTGAACGATACCAGAATTTCATTATCCGTTATTTTCATTGATTTTTATTTGGAACAAAAATTCATCGTTAAATTAGTTCATATAATAAAATTAATCAAAGCGATGAATTCTTTTTTAAATATGATAAATAATAATCAAATTTTCATGAATTTCATTTCGTAATTTTGCAAATCCTTACATATGTAACAAATGTTTGTATTATACTTAATGACTATAATACGAAAGTAAAATATTAATTAAATTAGTCATAATGTTACAAGTTTCATGAAAAATAATATATCACTGATTTATATAGTTTTTGTAAAAAAACATTAACAAGTTATACGTATTTACGTATATGTAATTTTCAATAGTGATAATTTCCAATAATAAATGAAATAATATTAATTTATTTAATTTTAGTAACAATGAATGTTAACGAATGATAATATATAAATACACACACGTGGACGTGTTAAAGTTAAATTAAACTCAAAATGATAACGAATTTCTTAATAATTTCTCAATTCCAAAAATATATGTACATATATGTACATTGTAATAAACTTTAAAAAGAAGCGCGCGCGTCTGTCTGTTTATATGTGTTTGTTACTTACATATGTATGCACATATCACCGAATAAATAGAAAAAATCAAGCAGAACGTGACATTCAATACAAACATACATACGCGTGTAGTGTGCAAAGTAAGAAATTTGTCTCGACATATTTCGTAGGGAGTAAGTAATAAAAGATATGCAAAGAAGATAGAAAAGAAATGGCAAAGAAATGGCGATGTAAAACGTGCGATAATAATACCACAACGATATACTTTCTTCTTCCTCTTTATCTGTGTGTGTGTGTGTGTGTGTGTGTGTGTATGAGAGAGAGAGAGAGAGAGAAGGACACGCATCACATCTCTTTCTCTCTCATTTTCATAGTCGACGTCCCTGAGAGTCTCTCAAAGTACTTTTCGCAATCTGAATTTCATTCACGACACCAGCCAACGTAGTAATTCTCGGAAGCTTTCAAAAACTATATATTTATACACACACACACACAACTATATATATATATAAAATTATATACATATATATATATATATTTATATATTTATATATTTCCTGTTTCTAGTTTATTCTAAAGTATTCGTACAGTAGGAATGTATTTCCATATTCCTGCTGTACGAATACTTAAGTCTCTTCCGTCCTCCATCTTTATATATACTAAAAGAGAATGTGAAAAATATAAGAAAATGAATATTTTTCAATGAGATATTACATATACTACATAATATATTATAGACATATATGCGCGTGTGTGTATGAAATATGTATTATATATATACATTAACATATTACATACACACATATATGTATGTATGTATGTATGTATGTATGTATGTATGTATGTTATATTTAAAAAAAATATATTCATTATACTAATGTTATATTATTATATTATAACATATTATGTGATATTATCTAGTATTTGATTTTATTATACTTAGTATAATAGATACACATTCCCCGAATGAGAAAGAAAGAGTTACTTTTCAAATGATGTTCAGACATTAATGCACCTGTCCCTGCACACACCTGTCCTCGTTTCTGTCCTTGTCCCTATTGCTATCCTGTCCATCGATGGCTTTGAATTAAATGCCGTTCAAACGTGAGTTCCATAAGTTATTCGACAAAGAAAAGAGAAAGGAGGGGGGGGGGGGTAGAGAGAGAGAGAGAGAGAGAGAGAGAGAGAGAGAGAGAGAGAGAGATGAATGTAGTGCTCTCACGCGAATGAGTGTATGCGTATGCGTGAGCGAGGACTATGCTGCTCTTTCGCGTTGAAGAAACTCTCCCTTCCCACCTCTGCCCCTGCTACCACCTCATCCCTCTCTCTAACTCTTTTGTTCAATATGAATGGAGATTTTGAAGTCACCGAGAGTCAAGATGGCCTTTTCAAAGAGAGACACACCAGACGTACTCGAAATTAAGGATGAAGTAGAGTAACACAACACGAGCTATGATGTTGGCTCGTTTACGAAATATACAGAAAGAGTAATTCCTTTTAAAGATAATAAATGAAGAGAAAATTAAAAAGTAAAAAAGAAAAAGAAAAAAAAAGAAAAGAAAAATAATCGAAAACATACAATAGTTTTATTAATAAGTAATTGTAATTTTTATATATATATATATATATATATCAAATTTTCCAGAGACATCATCATAATGTGCAACAAGAATAAATGGAAAATAAAGAAAGAAAAGTAAAAAAAAAATAATAATAATAATAATTAAATTAATACTCGTTATAATAACATATTTTTTCAAATTTCCCGTCAGTTTTTACCATAAATATAACACAGCGCATAATGAAAATAAATGAAAAGAAGCAAAAAAAAGTTAAACCAAAATTATAAATAATCGAAGAAGTACGAAATTTTATCGAAAAGCAAAATAAATATACTTTTTTAAACTTCTCCCTAATTTTCTGGAGATCATCTTGAAATCTCTCGATACCACGATGAGAAATTAAAATTATGACTATTATACTTTTTTTATTTAACTATGATAGATGAGAAAATGATGTAAATAAAGAACATAGCACATACAAGATATAATAAACCGGTTCGGTCGTTCGCATTTATGAGAGATAATTTCCTGCATTTTGCTATGTTACGTTTTACTACCCGATTATACCATTCTTCTTACTATTAATCTATATCAAAAATTTTTCTATGAAGCTTTAACATTTGTAAAATTACGATCAAAGTCGAAAGTCTAAAATCGAGAAACTTAATTCGCCAGATCAAATCGTAATAACATATATTTTGATAAAATTAATACTCTATCAACGGAATACAAAGTTGAAAGATTGGTTTAATGTAAAGAGTTTTTAATATTTTATGACAATAAATAAATTATGTATCATATATGAAGTATTGTTTTTTATGAGAACATGACGAAATTATTCAATATCGACTGATCTAGATATTGACTAATCGAATATATTTGAACATATTTATTGTTGTTTAATTTAGATATAAAATATTAACAATTTCTATATTTATCGATTTAGTATTATATTATTGCAAAGTTAATATATATATATATATAGAATAAATAATATATTATATATAATATATATATAAAATTTTCTTTTCTTTTTCTTTTTATTTGTTAATCAAATTAATATTATACGTGTTGCGGTTTAATTTAAATATAAAATACTAACAATTTCATGATACTATTTATTGATCACCGTAATATTATAATTATTATTGTATTAATTTAAGTAAAAAATATTAAAACTTTCGATATTAGCCAATTTATGATTATACTTATTGTTGTATTAATTTAAATATAAAATACTGACAATTTTTTGGTAATATTTATAGATCAAAATAATATTATAATTATTGTTAATGTTAATTTATATATAAAATAATAAATACTTTTATATTAACCAAAACCGATATTATTATTATTATTATTATTTATCCAATATTATCATATTATTTATTATTATATATTTATTATTATTATTATATTAATTGAAACAGAAAATATTAAAGCATTCCAATTTTACTTATTCGTTAATCCAACATAATCCAGTATTTATACTTTATTGTTGTACTAATTTAAAAATAAAATAATAAAAATTTCTATATAAGTCGATCTAGTACCATACTTCATCATACTAAATTGTTGTGTTAATTTAAGTATAAAACGTCGAAAATTTTCTTAATTATTTATTGCTCAATGCAATATTATATACTATAGCACATTGTTATATTAATTCAAAATTAAAACGAATTTGATTAAAATTGAATTAAAACAAATTTTTACATTATATGTATATATTGTTACATTATATATATATATAACATTTTAATATATATATTGTTGCGTTAATATAAAAATAAAATATTGAATAATTTCAATATTATATATTTTAAATAAATCGCTGTTTATAGAATATCACTGACTATAGTTTAAGAAATTTAATGTTACTCACCGATAATGATGTTTGCCGCTGTAATCTTCGGGACAGATCGGCAGTGAGGCCTGCACAGATAAGAGATAACGTGTCGTTTTAGTCACATTTTATCTCTCTCTCTATCTCTCCTTCTCTCGAACAATATCATCAAATCATCATCAACAATAGACACACATTTCTTTCAATAGAACGAATATCCCACCCAACCGATAAATTGTCGGACAATTCCTATAAGAATCATGACTAACGTGAAAATCGATTGGTCAAGGCTTACGTAAAAATGGGTATGAAAAGAGAACAACCCTTCCTTTGTTCTATCTATCTATCTATCTATCTATCTATCTATCTATCTATCTATCTATCTATCTATCTATCTGTCTGTCTATCTATCTATCTATCTATCTCTTATTCTTACGTGTCTTCGTGAAACGACACGTGACGGGCCAAGAGCCAAATCCTTCCGAAATTACGATCGATTCGAAAAATTAGACTTTGCAGAAAATTACACTCCTTCACGATAAAAAATTTTTATCGAAAAAAGAAAAGAAATAATAAATAAATAAAATTAATCGATAAAAAGGAACAAATGTTAATTATTGTTAACGAACTGATACAATCAGATTCTCTTTCTAAAAGAAAAGAATTTTTATCGAAACAAAAAAGTACAACAGTTAATTTTAATCAAACAAACGTTTATGAATTGGCAATAAGAAAGCAATAAATTAAAATGAATTGTAATATTTAAATCTTCTTTTCTTATTCTTTTTTTTTTTTTAATTCTTGCATTTTAAGATATGTTTCACTTGATGAACAAAATTTATACATTAAATAAAAAAAAAGAAAAAAGAAAAAATAAATAAACAAACAAAATTTGAATTAAAATGATATGTAATATTATAATTTCTTTTCTTTTTTATTTTTTACTTTCTATATTTCCACTTTAAGATGCGTTTTATTTTAAAGATGAAATTTACTCATATATTAAAACAAAAATTAAAAAAAAAAAAGAGTAAACATAAAAAAAAGTTCATCAATATTTTTCAACAGTTCTCATATTCTATTTAGAATAAATATTATTTATATATATATATATGAATTATATTAAAGAATTAAAATAAATAATATATAAATTGCATAGGAAATAAAACGAACGAGCGAGCAAACAAAAATATTAAACGATGTAATCAAAAAAGTCTTACTTAAAACTTTTCGAATAAAACTCTTAGAACATTCTAAAGTGAAACATTAGATTTACCAAGCATAAAAGAGATTCAGCTTAGTTCGTGGTCCAGCAGTACAACGGAACGAATGACTCTAAGCGATAAGGAAATCATGAAAGGCTCTGAATAAGCGTGATATTATCGGAATCGATTCGACTTGACTCTGTCGTACGGAATAACAACACAACATATACAACATATACACACGTATATAGACACATACATAAATGCGTACATATGTATATAACGCGACGGATCTATAGGGTGATCACAAAAAGTTCTTGGACAATTTTAAAGATCGATCACTCTTTTTTTGTGACAACTTAGACAAAAAATTTCTTTTTTTCTTTCAGATTTTTAAACTAGTTTAAAAATCTGTTTGCAATTTGAAAAAAGAAAAAAGAGAAGACAAACAAAATCAGTCCAAACGATCGATCGCTATTTTTTGTGACAATTTAGGCAAAAAATTTCTTTTCTTCTGTTAGACTGTTAAACTACCAGTCTAGGAATCCGTTTGTAATATAAAAAAAAGATTAGCCTAAACGATTTTGAAAAATAATAATAACTTTTTAAAATCATCTAGAAACTTCTGGCCCGCTCTGTATAATAATTGAATAAATGAGCACGCATGTATTTGTCTGTCCGTCTGTCTGTCTGTCAATGTGTACGTATGTATGTATTTGTAGAGATCACACAAACCGATTCGGTTATCAAGTAAAGTAAATTCTGAGATTAATATCAGTCTGAATCTTATCCAAAGTATATTTCAAACAAAAAAAAAAGGGGAAAAAATAGAAAAAAAAACGAAACAAAAACAAGATGTAATGAATTAAATTTACAATAAATAAAATAAAAAATTACGAACGAAATGATAAAAATAATTTCTCTCTCTCTCTCTCTCTCTCTCTGCTCCTTATTCAAAATCTTCTTAATAACAAATGGGTTAGGAACTTAGAAAAATTAAACAAAAGTGATCGTGTAATTATAATAGCAACCACCATAGTGGTCGTTCACTTATTATTCATTTATCTCTCCCCTATCTTACTTCCCACCCCTCAAAAAAAAAAAAAAAAAGAAATTACACGGATCTAAAACCGAAAAAACTTAAACACAAAAAAACAATTCTCTATCTTTCTACACTCTCGCTTATTCTAAGAACCAATTGATTGTTCAAGAAGATAAAAGAAAGAAGAAAAAAAAACGATCACTTATATGATATAGATAACAATAGTCATTTGCTACATGTAATTCTTAATTTTCACAACAATAACACAGCATAAAGAAAGACAAAAAAAAAAGGAAAAAGAACAATTGAAAGTCACTGAAATAAAAATTAAAACAAATAATAAAAAAAAAGTATCTCACTCTTTTCACTATTCACTTCACCCTCTTCCTATTCCTATATCTCTATCTCTATCTCTCTCTCTCTCTCTCTCTCTCTCTCTCTCTCTCTCTCTCTCTCTCTCTCTCTCTCTCTCTCTCTCTCTCTCTCTTTCTCTCTCTCTCGCTCTCTTTCTCTCTCTCTCTCTTTCTTTTCTCTTTTTCCCTTTCTCTCTTTGTGTTTTCTGTTAAAAGTAATGAGGAGTATAATGCGTGCGTCGAATATCACAGACTGCCAGGAGAGAGACTGACACTAGAGACACGGAACACGAGTAAACTTTGCGAACTTAGCAGCGACTCCTTCTTTGAACGAGGCTAGCAAGCAAGCTAGCCTTGCCTTGCTTGCCTTGCTCTCTCTCTCTCTCTCTCTCTCTCTCTCTCTCTCTCTCTCTCTCTCTCTCTCTCTCTCTCTCTCTCTCTCTCTCTCTCTCTCTCTCTCTCTTTCTCTCTTCCTCCCTCCCTCTCTCTCTTACTCTTTCTTTCACTCTTTCTCTCTCACTCTTACTACGTGTCTTCACTGAGAGAAGAAGAAGAAGAAGAAGAAGAAGAAGAAGAAGAAGAAGAAGAAAAGAAAGAAGTGGTGGAGGAAGAAGTTGGTGGGGCAGGTTGCGAGGAGGGATTTCAGGATGATGGAGTGGTATGGAGAGTGAAAAGTAGGGGGTAGTGGAAGGAGGGAACGGGGGAGGAGACTGCACGCGTATGCGTGAATGCACTCTCGGCGAACGGACTCTCTTTGCTGTGTGAACGAAATACGAATACTCTGTCTCTCTCTCTGTCTCTCTCTCTGTCTCTCTCTCTCTCTCTCTCTCTCCCTCTCTCTCTCTCTTTGTCTCCGTATTTCTCTTCTTTTCTATCTATTTATCTATCTATTTATCTATTTATCTACCTACCTATCTATCTATCTATCTATCTATCTATCTATCTATCTATCTATCTATCTATCTATCTATGTCACTACCGTCCGTCTCTGTCTTTCTCATTTTATTCAAAGAGAAAACAACATAGACGAGTCAATGAACGACGAGTTTAGCAATCGTCAGGACTTGAAGTTCCCGAGAATATTTCGCGGTTACGAGATACTAGTAGAGAAAATTAGTTTTGTATTTTAAAGTATGTTATAGTGTGTTTCTATCTGTTTCTCTAAGTATATACGTGCTTGTGTGTGCGTATGTAGGTGGGTGTATATGTAAGTAGGTATTTGGGTGGATCATATAGAGTGAAATACATATAGAGAAATGCATGAAACATTTTTGGACATGTATATTGAAGTATACTGTTGTTGTATATGTATTCATACATTTCTCATTTAAACAATGGAATGTACGAATGTTTTATATGTATACCGAGTTGTGTATGGTTCTGTACGGTACTAGAGGTGTGTATATAATGGGATGGATTTATGTATGAAATCTTTTGCATATATTGTATATGTCGATGTGTATAATTGAGAATGTGTAATAATACTATGGTACGGATATAAGTAACTGTACGAAGTAATTTTACGTGTATCATGTACACGCGTGCGATTCTGTAATGTTTAATATACCGGGGTATGAAAGTATACGAAATCTTTTGCATATTTGCATATATCGTATATATCAATATGGATGTAATTGTGAACGTTGATATACTGGTGTGGATATATGTAAGTGTACACGCACACTAAAGTGTATGTATAGATGCAGATGTGTAAGATATAACGGAACGTATGAAGTATTTTGTGTATAAGTATGATAGAGTGAGTATGTGTATGTATGATTTGTAAAATATAATGGAAGGTGTAAATGTGTGCGATATGAAGTGTTTTATAAATAGATAGTAAGATGGTATGTATACCATTCGTGTCTCTTTATACGTATATCTCTGTATGTGCATCTGCGCGCGCGAATGTGTATGCGTATGTGGTATGTATTGGATGAGCCAGGAAAATTTTCGAGTACTCCAACACTTGAAATTTGTGCTGACGATGGAACGCGAAATTGAAATGGAGAAATTGTATTTCTCTTGTCCCGGCGTATGCCAACGAATTAGGACGAATGGCTTTTTTCGAGTGGCTTATTTGTAGTTTTTCTATTTTGTCTTTTCATTCTATATTGCGATGTTTTTTTTTGTCTCTTTTCAGAATCTATTCAAACTCAAAATTTCGTATTTGTTTCGATGGATTCTTCGATATTTTGTTTAGGTAAGTGCGAGATGGTAAGACAGCTCGGAAGGAGGAAAGAAGAAAGGTAGAAAGTATAAATATTTTAAAGTTAGAGAAAAGAAAAGATATATATATTATTTCAATGAATAAAATATTTAAAATTATTCTGTTTTTGTTGTTATTAATAAAAATGTAAAAGTATCTAAATCCATCATTATTTTTCTTTTTGTTTTTAATCTGACTTCGTAATACATTTTATTCACAAGTTTATGACATATTTCAATCGTTCTTTTCTTTTTATTATAAATATATTTATATTTATCCTAAATATATAATTGAAAAAAAATATTATATAAAGTTATATAAAGTTATTAATTATATAAAGTTTCTACAAAATTTAGTTGTGTCAACCGTTAAAACAAAATGAATATAAAATATTTTTAAAAAAATCATAACAAAAAATATTTCGAGTAATCTATTTCGAATAAAATAATATATCGAGTAATATTTCTGACAACTCTCTTCACCTTGTTAAATATATAATATGTAATGGACGTCAATATAAATTGAAATTTGTCATCTCGAAAATCTACGTGGTTTTCATCAGCTACTAGTATAAGGAAAAAAATTTTTGGCCTGGCACGAACTATCGAGAAGAAGCAGACGAGGGTTTACGAGCGTTTGAAAGAAATCCGTTGGTAGCTCCAGGGGCTGTTCTTATCCCTCATTGAAAATTCTGAAGGGACAAGAAGCCTGGAAAATTGTTCGTCGACGTTAAGCGTCTCACGATAAGAGAGAGAGAGAAAGAGAGAGAGAGAGAGAGAGAGAGAGAGAGAGAGAGAGAGAGAGAAATAGATAGATAGATAGATAGATAGATAGATAGATAGATAGATAGATAGATAGATAGATAGATAGATAGATAGATAGATAGATAGATAGATAGATAGAGAGAAAAAGAAAGAGAGAGAGGTGGACACATGAGAAAGAAAGAATGAAAGAAAAAGGAAAAAAAGAAAGAGAGGAAAACGTTTCTCTTGAAAAGAGGGAAAAATTCAAAAGACTCGTTTTGAGGTGTGTATATATATATATATATATATATATATATATATAATGTACATACACAACGATGAGACTAAGAATGCACTTGAAAACTTCCGATAGATTTTGCGCTTAAAAATTTTTCTGTCGAATAATTAGAAGTTATTCTCAATCATTTTTAATAAAATATGTTGGTTAACTTATACCGAAAGTTTCTAAATAATCTAGATTTTTAAAATCGATTACTCCTCTTAGAAACTTTTCAGAATGATTTTGTTCTAAATCGTAAATAAATTCTTAAGCTTAAAATTTTTTGAAGTTTTACGATCTAGAGAAAAATAATAATTTGTCTAAAAAGTCTCGAAAAAGAGTAATTGATATTTAAAATGACCTATGAACTTTTGGCCTGGACACTCTATTTCGACGCTTATTTTTTATTTGTTGAGTTATCAAATAATCGTTGGCTTCTTAATCTTAAATTTTTTATGAGGTCGTAAATATAATAGATTCCTAAATCTAAATCTGCCCATCATAAACTCTTAAATTAATTACTAAATCGTACTAAATTTGTGCAATAAATTCGCAAAATGACGATTTTTGAATCGATCACTGTACTATGACATTTTATTCAAAATTTGTTTACGTCAATATTTCTACACCTGAATCAAAAATCAATCGGAGAAGTATTAGTCTTAGTTTTCTAATTCAAATTTTTTCGAATATTTTCTAATTCTTCAAATTCTTTTATCTTAATTTGTTGAAATCAAGATAAAAATGATTAAAATCAACCGAGACGCAAACACTTAAAGAAACAAAAAAAAATCCGATTTAAAAAGAAAAAAAAAAACGAATTCCAAATTGCAATCACGTTCCAAATGACGAAATTCTTAAAACCATTTACACAAATAATCTAATTACTACAAATCGTCAAAGAAATAAAACAAAAGACAATGAATCAACTAATTACAAAATAAATCCCAAATTTTATTTAACAAATCCAAAAAAAAAAATAATCTGATAAAATGAAATTAATGCCGAATTAAAACCAGAGTTCAAATAACGAAATAAAAATATCCCCGAAACACTTGGACAAATAATCTAATTTTGGACAAATAATCCACATAAAAATAAATAAATAAATAAATAAATAAATAAATAAATTCTCAAAATAAGAAAAATCTATATCGACGATATACCAATCAAAATATCAATTTGATAATAAAAACTCTGCCACCAACTCTCAAAAAAACGTTCCGACAATTCCCAAAATCCTCTGATAATTCTCAAAATAAATCTGGTGAAAAACGTAACCCCAGAAAATAATTAGACGGTATCAAATATAAATATTAATACAAATACCAACCTAAATATGTAATTCCAAAACTTTCTTCTTCGAAAAATTTCTTGAACGAGTCAAATCCAATTTTGGAAAAATTAAAACGCAATCAGTAATCGAGGAACAAGATTAAAGATCACCAAAAAAAACCGTAGTAGTTAATGACGATCTAACTACCGATTCAGGCTTTGTCGCATAGTTTAAATACTACCTACTAACGTAGAAAGAGGACGAAGAGGACGAACTAGACGAATACACTGTAACATTTACGCGTTGGGTGATAAATACTGACGCATCGTGCTTGAAATTCGCGACTTGGAGGCACTTCCTACGTGAACGAGGCCACCGCCGGAGACTTCGAAAAGGAGGATGGGGTGACCAAGAAAAAGAGGAGAAAGAAGAAGTGGAGGAAGAGGAGAAGGAGAAGGTGGAGTAGGAGGAGGAGGAGGAGGAGGAGGAGAAGGAAGGAGGAGGAGGAGGAGCAGGAGGAGAATGAGGAATGAGGCGAGGAATGGTTGTAAAGTAGGGTCAATAATGATTCGAAGAATAATTAGGATCATCCGCGCGTATTTTGAAAATATTCGAAATAAAATTAAAATAATGATGGTGAAGATGGTGAAGCGAGGAAGAAGGAAGAAAGAGATGGTTGCGACGATGGGGGTGGTTGGTACGAAATAAAATATCTAAAAAGAAGATAAATCTAAGGATTAAGATAATAATAAAGCCGACGGATACGGTGACGGCGGCAACAACGACGACGACGACGACGTTGAGACGACGCTTAACGTTTAACACGATGCGTGACATGCGTGTCGCGCGCGTATGACGTGGCGTGTGTGCGGAAGTATATCGATCAGCTGATGGTCGGGTGGATACTGGACTGCTTCGCAGAATTCACCATATTGTTGCGTCACCGCGCGTGCGCTCTATCTATCTCTCTCAACATACCAACCCCCCTCGTCGTACCTCAGGACACCCTTCTCTCTTTTTACTCTTTACCCTCAGATCTATCCCTTCCTATCTTCTATCATATATGTAGATATCTATTATGTATGTATCTATGTATGTATGTATGTATGCATGTATATGTCGAAGTGTTTGCTTTTCACTATCGGTGTTTTTTATAAAATGTAATAGCTGTATGTTAGAGATTAAGTCTATTTTCTATGTATGGAAATAATACATACAACATACATACATACGTGTTGGGGGGAGACAAGTTTGTATGGAAATAATATCAACAATTTTTGTGTATGTATAGTAATAATTACAAAAGTAAGTCTTAAATGTGAATGTAAATCCTAAAAAGAAAAAAAGAAAACAATAAAAATGAGATAAATCAATGTATTCATTTTGTGATACATTATTAAAAAGAAAGAAAGAAAAACATACTTTTGCCGTTTTTGCAGTCAATATATTATATTATACGTTAATACATTTCATTATATACACATTTATTTCATTTCAAATGTATATATAATTTTCATAAATATATTTTATATTGAAATTAGTTTATATAAACATAATATAGTATTTCTAAAACATAGTATTTGATGAGTATATTATATATGTACAAGTCTCTAATTTCTCTGTAGCGCGCGCATACAGAGAGAGAGAGAGAGAGAGAGAGAGAGAGAGAGAGAGAGAGAGAGAG